>NW_010510880.1:0-7403 GCF_000687285.1 Phaethon lepturus
CCCCGCCCCCTTACTTTTGGCCATCTGTGAAGTATGAGAGTTTGGGCCCTGACCCTATCTCCTTACCAGCCCAGGTAGTTCAGTCCTGTTCGTGTCACCAGGGAAATGTGGCATAGCCATAGAAGTGATGTTACATGCTTCAAGGCAAGGGCATGGGTTCTTGGCAGCTCTGTTAAAGGAGGCCACAGGACTGTCTAGCAGTGGGGTCACCAGGAGGGGAGTTTCTCAGCACAGTTGCTCCTCTCTTTTGATGGCCTCCTCATGATGAGGGGGGCATGTCTGAGGTGTTAGTGAAAAAGGAGCAGGCTCAGATGTAACTGCAGTGTCAAAACAGTCTCAATTTTCTGTGTGAAATCCTTTATAAGAGAGCATCATCTGAATTGATGAGCTGGGGGAAAGGATCAGTCCTGTTCTGAAATTCCTGGCCGTAAGCTGGAATTAGCTACTCTTTGCTTTCTGCAATAATCGGAGGAACAAAATGCTAGTAATAAGCGCACTGCTACCCAGATTTCTTCTCAGGATCTGATCCTACCAACTCGATTTCTGTAATTACTCTTCTGTGTAGTCAGGAACAGTCATGCAGAGCCTGCCCCTGTAAACACCTTCATGCATATTTTTATTCATGTTAATATTCTCTTAGATTTCATTGGAACAGTTTGTGCTTGTAAAGAGAGTCTGTAGAATGTGGTCCAGAACTTAGTTTGATTTTTAAATACTCCTTTCTAGTAAGTCTGTGCAAGGCAGTGTTTCTTTATGTAGCCCTCGTTTTGATACTGCCCCTTTGCTTACAGTATGCATAGTATTTCTTGCCTGTCTTCTGAAGGACTTAGTAGTTGCCATTATTAATTAAGCTTTGCAGAACTCCCTTGGAGGGGATGAGTAGCTTAGAGCCTGTGTAAACTGAGGCAGAACAAAGCCAAGAGACTGTTTTCCCTTAGGTCTCATGGTAAGCCTCTGGCAGAGCTGGGAATGCAACTCAGCTTTCCTCATCCCCAGCCCTCTTCTGTAACCATAGGCAAGCTGGAGCAAATTAAACCCAGGCAAAGGCGGGTACAACTCCTATAGCAAGCAGGGAGAATTGTGCCCATTGCACGAGCTCTGCATTTGGCCCATTGCCTGCACGCTCCTAGAATAACAGACATATGGAACATGTTGCCAAGTTAGGCCCTTAAATCAAGCTTTTATAAATGAGTTCAGGAGGAAAGGAGACATATTTTATTTCTGCAGAGAGAGGGGGATTGAAGGAGGTGGTGTTCAGCTAACCCCAAAGGGGGAAAGTTTATTAGGCCAAGTGGCCTTTTCCTTCTCTGTAATGCCTTCGGTTCATAACTAAGAATTCACTTTGCAAAAAGATAACAAAATACCCGCCTTGCTTCCAAGTACATGTTAACGCTTTCATTTCAGGTGATCAAATTTTGGTAGGGACCCATGCTGTATCCCAGCTGTTAGACCAGCTAAGCAAGAGTCTGTGGTACTGCCTGCACTGGAGGAGGGAGGAGAGCTCCATTTTTAGGCTGGAGAGCACATATTCCACGCGGACCTCTTTTGCAACAGAGTAGGGGTCCAAGAATCCACTTAAGGCAAAAGAATGCTGCCATGTTAAACCCTTGGCTGTAAGCCTCAGTCAATTGCCAGCATCAACAATTGCTTTTCCCATGAAAAAGGACATTTTCTGCTCTGGCAATGTGAACATTTTATATCTGAGTGAAAAAGCTGCCGTAAGGCTTTGCAGAAGCAAATGCCTGCTTTTAAATCAAGGCAGACTGTGCTGATACAGGCATGGCTTTGCAGTGCCCACCTGTGCTGCGTTAAAGCACCTGCAAACCCTCTCCATTCTGTTTACTTCTGAGCTCTGACAAGGTCCTCTCTGTTTTCTTTCCCTCTGTTTTCTTTTTTCCTTCCTTCACTGGGTGTAGACTTCTGAAGTAGCTGCATGTAACACTGAGTTGCTCAGATGTGATCCATCTACTTCTGCTTATCTTGTCTTACTAAAAATGAGCTTTGGTGGAGAGGAGAATTTTAAACTGGACTGCCAGTTTAGAAAGCTTTGCAGCTCACAGCCATACCTATGTACACCCTGTGCTTTTTTTTGAAGGGTCAGTGAATGAGAGAAAGGAAGACAAGATGGCTTATGGCAGGAATGAGGTAAATTGGTTGATTGTTTTTTAATGCTAAACAAGGGGGAAAGAATCTAAGAGCCCTCAAACATAAAACACAGAACTACATAGTTAATGTTAGTGTTTCCAGCTAGGACTAGAGAAGTCCTACACACTTAGTCAATCTTTGAAGAACTGTTTGAGGCAGTCACAGTTTTGTGCCTCTCCACTGCTTTTGGACATTTTCTGTCATACTTAGTAGGAAGAGGTTCACTGTTTTCACAAAAATAGCCATATCCTCATGTAAACAAGAGGTTTGCTACCTGATTTTCTTTGCTCTTCTGTCAGAAATTAAAATTAAACAAAAAAAAGAGAATTAGAAGTCATTCATTCAGCATCACCATATAGGTAGACTTACCTATATGACTGCAGTGTGTAAGTCAGACTTCACAGGTTTTGAATGGAGGATGCTGAAAATGAACATTTCATTAGCGTCATGTTGGCTGAGGTGTATTCACATCTGTTCTTTGGGGACCAAACCATGTATTAGACCTGAGTGGTTTTCGGAATAGACAAAAGCTTATGTATGGCCAGTCAACTTTGTTCCTAATAGCTTCTGCAGACTCCTCCCTTTCTTCATTTACAAAAGGAGATCCTGCACGATGAAGACAGGTTGATGATAAGAATCAAGCTCCACTGAGTTGTTGGCAGAGACATCTAAAGCCATGTTGAACTATTTACCCCATTGAGTAATTTAGCAACTGAAAGGTGTTTTTTGACTACAGTAAACAACGGTAGTTTTCATTTATGGTAACATCTTTATCAAGTTGTCCCCACAGCAATCTCTGTATGCTAATGAGATAAATCTCACCCCTGTCCCTATGCCAGGTGGATAATCATTACTACAGCCGCTGTGTAGGTGGCTACGTGTGCATAGGCTTAGTGACTTTCTAGAGATAAAGAGAAAGACAGAAGCAAAGAATGAATATTGGTTTCCAGACTTTGTGCTCCTCTTTTCTAGCTGCTAGAACTGAAGCAGTCTTTATTTAGGGTTTAAAACTCAAATCCACCTGAGAACTGGCAAAGGTCATCTTTGTCATTATCAGAGCTGCTGAATCAAATTTTTTTTTTTTTTTTTACAGGAAATTATTTGATTTAGTGATCCCTTCCTATTTCTTAGCTGGTCCTGACAATTGCAAGTGTGTTCCTTATTTACAAATACTTGCCTAGTTATTTAAGGAAGTGAGTCCTGAGCTGTATGCAGAATACCTACTCTGACAAGTAACTGTTTGTGGCTTGTGTTTGGATTTGGTTGTCTAGCTCATGTGATACTTACTCTGCACCCTGACTGAATGACAGAACTATTTTAGACAGAGAATAACTAATATCAAGTTTACAGCAAACAGAACAAACTATTGACTGTCCTTATTTGCATGTGAATGTGTATATTCATATGAAGATCAGCTATTCCTTGGATGTTAGGTTTGTTTAGTTTTCTTCTTTGTAGCACTTTTCTCAGTCTACTGTACTGTTCTCCTAAATATAAAAAAATGGGGGGGGAATAAACTTGGGCTATCGATAATAGAAGGTATGACCCTAGTGAAGGAAACATCACAACTGGCTGCAGTTATCTGATTTTAGACAGTCCTTTGTATGAACAGTCCCCACTTACTGCTGAACAGAGGTTGTATGTTTCAATTACCCTGCATCTGAGAATAAAAATACCCTTAGCAGTGCATTTTTGTGCTATTGTTCAGGGAGGTTATCAAACATATCAAACATGCTTGACCACTTTTTTCTGTGGCCACAGAGCAGTTTGTTTTGGCAGTGTCACGAAGATCCTTGGTTAGTATTGACTTCAGTGCTGATTGAGGCTAGCTGAGACTCCATCTACTGTACCCCTTGGTATTTTATTCCTAATTAATGATTTGAGTGAATGTTGAAAGCAAAAATAAGAAGTTTGGGCCTAAAATTGAGCATGTTCTCTATTACTGTAGAAGTCTCCTGTTGTTTGATAGCTGGGTTTTCTGTATTCTGAGGAGGAATAGGCAAACTCCAGCACTTGGAGAAATCAGAACCTCTCTCCAGAATGCCACAGTGAGACCATCCATCAATCAAGAATATGTCTGGAAGAACTTCACCGACTAATTCTTATTCTATTTGTATTTATGTATGTTATGGCCCTTTATATCAGCGGTGACATAAAAAGGTCTCAGACAAAGACAATGTGTAAATTGCATATAATCCTACTGCTAAAGCTTTTGTCTACTGCCGAATTCTTGCATGCAGTAATCAATCTTTTCAGTTGTACAATTAACAATCAGCTAATTTAACCCCAACCTGTAGATATAGATTTTTAAATACCACGGGGTAGAAATATTTCATGCTAATTAAATAGGGAAAGTAGCATATGGAATCTGGTATAAAAGCACATGGGGAAAGACCTCCTGCACTAAGTGTGGTGTGTACTTACATTGCAGGCACTAGGCTTATAACGCATAGTCTGACTGACAGTCTGTACACATCCTCAGCTGGTGATTGATAATGCAACTGAGAACATTTTAAATGAACAAAAGTGCATATAGTTGCTTTTGACCTCCTTTTGAAGTGCTTTTAGAGCAACACAGAGCTAAAAAGCCACTCCCTGCAGCTGCAGTAGGGATGTAAAAAAGCAGCTGCAAGGGTTTGTTTTCATATTTCATACCCATGTGCCTTGCAAACAGGAATGCTGGAAGCAAGCTGGTGTGGGATCACTCACCTATGGGGCATGGACCAAGCCTGCAGTCCTTGCCCAGGCAAAAGTCCCATTGATGGACTTCAGGCAGCATTTCAGTTTTTCTGGGAAGCTGCAGCTTTTGCTTTCAAAGGGAAGGCTGGCTTTTGAGCACAAGTAGAGAGCAATAGCTTGCCAGCTGTGAGATGGGCTGTCAACCTGTCTGTGTACATGCTTGCTGCAGCCTTTGTGGTGGGAGTGAGATATTTGAATCAATCTAGGACTAAGTAAACGTGGTTTACTCTGGATGGCTGTTTGCATGGGATTCATGCTTTCCCTAGGGCCTGTCTCAGTGTTAGCTGAGTGAAGTGAGTGCAGCCATGGTCTCTGCTATCTGTCCTAATCAAAGACCAGTTTGTCTTGCTCAGTTTACCTTCAGGAAAGCCTTTCTGAAAAGTGCCAGCCCAGGCAAAGTTTTCTTCTGAGCACAGCTAGGTCCTGACTTAAGGTACTAAGACTAGGCAATATAGCTGTCTCGGAACACTTATCTTTCTTTGTCCTTCTGTAAACAACCTAGTGGACAATTTCAAGTAAGTATGGCAGAAAGAGGTCTCAAAGTTATGTTATTCCAACATGCCTTGTCAAAAAAAGGCAGCAAGGTAGAGGAGAGAGAACTTATTGGTGTCTCTGCGGGGAAAAAGGCTGTGGGCTGAGCTCATGTTGTATTAAATCCCCAATTGTCCACATAAAAGATCCTTTAATAGTGCTCCAAATTGGAAGCTTTTATCAGAGCATACATCTTTCTAAATGTGAGATAACCTGACCATGAGAAACAAACCCATAGAAAACCAGTTTTCACACATTCTTTTGCTAACAGTTTATTTTTATTATTATTTTTAATCTGGGAAGTATAGCTGATACTAACAGCAGGACTGGTCCAAGAATGAAATCCACGGATGGATACCTGTGTACTTAAGGATTTAAAACTGTATTGGATCTAGGCTTCCTGGATTGGACCCATTTGTAAATAATGCTTGTACTGGTGGCAGCAGGTTTCAGGTGAGAAAAAATTCTGAAAGAGCTCAGTGCTCCAATGTTGAGCACTGAAATTCACACATTCACTGCTTGTCTCCAGCTGGGATGAATAGATAGGAAGGTGGACTTCCCATACCAGGCCCTGTTAAAGCCAGGGAGCAGTTTCCTTCATAGCACTACCTTCACTCAGCTTATGCTACAAGAATTTTCTTTCCTGTTCTCCAACTCACCTAATTAATTTTTACCTGATCCTTGTCCAAAGTATCTGAACTTCTGCTTTCACAACTGTTCAGAAAACCTCAGACTTCATTATGAAATTTCCTTTTCCTTTTGTGTCTGCCTGGGCCAGTAACACCTCAAGAACAGCCTTTCCTAAGTGTGTCTGTATTTATGCTTCTTGGTAATTAATGTGTGAGTTCATTAAGATAATGATTCAAAAAAAGTTATTAAGATTTTTTTTTTAAATCTCTGCATTAAATTCTTTCCAAGTCCAAATCTTGACTTGAATTTGAAAACTTGAAAAATCATTTAAGGCTTTTTTCCCCATCTTGTTGGGAAATTTGGAAGGGTCTTTGAGACTAAACATAGCCAAACTTCAGGGTCTTCCTCTCAGTCTGGACCCAAATTTTGAATTTTGAGCTTAAGAGTTGTGAAATGGCATAAAAGCAGAGAATGGTAAGCCCATTTGCTTGTAACAGAGCTGCCTTTTGAAGATCAGGCTGATGACACCAGATTCCTTTCAAGCCTTTGCACCAAACAAAACGTGAAAAGGGAACCAGAGACCTGATTCCCCTGTGCTACATGGGGGTAAGGCTAGAGGGACTTAAATACTCAAGGACCTTAGCGACCTTGTTGGCATTTCTCTTGGTTTATATAAACATAAAATAAAAAACAGTAAAGGACAACAGTTTGTGGCAACATTTTACTTGGAGAAGATAGAAATTCTAGCTAATGTATGGGAATTACAGGTCGGGGAATATTAGACTAGTGTTTTAGAAAAGCCACAAATATTTGGTTGGTGATTACACAAGGAATCTGTGAAAGTTTTGTAAGCAACCAGTTGTAGGTATCATGTTATGCAGAAAAGAAAATAAAGCCCATTTCCTCCCCAGCAAAATAAATGAATGCAGTAATGAGACTGATAACTGAAGTTCTAAAATGGATATGAAACCATGAAATGACCCATATTGACCTATGTAATGAATTGTGTAACAGGAAATAAAATAGTAACATAAACTCTTTTGGAAGAGTTGGGCTTTTGCCTTTATTCTTTTATAGCTTTGTCTAGCTGGTCATTAGATATCATCTTTAATAATGAATTGTTGTTGAGTTTGAACCAGGCAGTGTCATTTTACCAGGTATTTTTCTTCCTTAAAACCCTCAATCATGTACAAGTTCATTTAAAAATTCTCTTTTGTTTGCTAGTTTTAGACTCTCAGCCCACTTCTTTCTAAGGGCCCTAAAGTTTTACCGTAGCTGGTTTGCTTGGGTTTGGGTGATTTCTTGGGGGGTGAGGGAGGGATCTCTTTTGTTGCCAGCTTTGGATTTAGTCTCTTTCC
>NW_010510880.1:7434-12524 GCF_000687285.1 Phaethon lepturus
GTGGGTCATTCATAACCCCTAGCCAGTGTGTCTGATTGCGAGTCAGATGCCCTGCCTTGGCACCATTCATCTGAGAAACCTTTTGGCAGAGCTTGTGAAAGATCTGTTTGTTGCAGAAAGTGTGTGAAGGCTGCAGAGAGATGACAGCTGATTCCACACTGTAACTCCCTACCACTGCAGACACCAAAGGGGAGAAAAGTGGGATGCTACAAAAGAAACAAACGATTGAAATTGGATTCATACTGTTAGGATTAATGATAGGAGGTAGAGGAAAACTGGAGCAACATTCCTAAGCCAACACATTTGAATGATAAATTGCATCAAGACACTGAAAAGAACAACAGCTGCAGTCCATGAAAAGCCAAATTTATCTAAATTTCTCCAGCTGATCAGTCAAAATCATCACTGAGATTTCTACTTTGTAATTGCTTTTTCACAGAAAACCAGAGCAAACAGAGAAGAAAAAAAATTCCTGAATATAGGGACGTCTACATTTATTTTGCCAAATTTTTATAGCTAGTAAACCCTGATGTTACAGAATTCCATACTGCTGCTAGCAATGGGGATTTTTAGTGGAGCTTGTTCAGGAATATATATCTTTTTCCCAGCAAGGTGTACCCTCTTTGAATAAGCGACAACTGTTGCAGATTGGAAGTTCAGTATCTAGATGAAATTCTTGGGTATGTGTTTTGAAGGTAAGCTCTGCCAGAGTGCCAAGATTTCTCATAGGTGAAAATAAGTTACTATACGGACATGAGTCAAGACACTCACAAAGGGCTGTCTGGACTTTATTATAGCAGCATTTATAAGTATGCATCAAGATTGTTATCTCCATGTAACAGCAGGGTGACTGAGATGGGGGGTGATTAAATGACTTTTCTGAAGTGTGTTTTGGTCAGCTGTAGCCAGGATTTGAACCCTCTATACTAGTGGGTCCTGTCCAAGATTGCCTTTTTTTCTCCTTTCAAAACTAAGAAATAAGAGACTTCCCACCCTTCTGTGGTCCCTCTCTCTAACCATATATGACCTAATGCTAAATCAATCTTTTCCTGTTGATGCCTCCTCTGGGACCTGTGATGTCTATGAAGTGCTTGTCCATTATGGTTTACTGTACATGCATTTGTTGCTGTTCCACAGAAACAAGGAGAAGGGGTAGTGGGACACGGTTACTAAAAAAAGGGCCCATTTCTGAAGATGGAGTATATTAGTTTGTGTTGATAAACACAGAATTTTCTTATTTGATATTACATCCAAAAGTATCCTCTTGACATTATTTCAATAACCTCAGAGCGTATCTGGAGTAGGCTGTTCATCCTGTTCAGTTCCTAGACAGGGTCTGACCTGAGCGATGTCTGTAGCAGGCACAGCTTTCCAGAGGGCGCTGGGAGGTGTCTGAAATTCTGTGATGCTCCAACAGCAGAAAGACATTTCTGGGTTTTGGGTTTTCACATCGATATCCTCTGTAAGCAGACATAGCCTGAGAGGACAAGGAGCTGCACACACACAAGGAGGCAAAAATCCCCTGTCACCTTTCAGACATGATCAACATTATCGTCTCAGCCTGGTGGGGCTTGTTAGCTCTCCTGCCTTGTGCCAGACTAGGCCATGGCGTGCCAGGATGTGAGGCCCTGACACTAATGTATGCAGGGACCTGATCAAGCTGTGCAAATTTTGCTGCTTGAGCAGCGGGTGGCTGTTGGGCAGCTCTGCAAAACTCCTGCATTAGACAGGTGGGCAGCACGTCATCTCCTGACTTTGGCATGGGCTACATGAACCCGATGGGGAGGAGAGGAAGGAGGACTGGCTCTTGGTCTTCCTGAGAGAGAGAGAAGCGAAGTAGGGTGCATGAAAGCAGAGGAAAAGGAAAAGCTGGTGTTTCTCTTCTTCCCCTTACATGCCTCCAAGTGAGGGACGAGCCTGGGATGAATTGGAATTAAAAGGAAGAAGTCCAAACAGAAGTTATTCTGAGCATCCCAAGAAGGCTTGAGGGGAATGGTACTGGGATGTCAAATAGAAATCTGGCAGCCTGCGTGAAGTGGTTGGGTTTGCCTTCTGCAGCTCCCACGGCCCCTTGTGTTACACATTGTGTACCACCTACTTGCTTGGGATACCAGCCCTGCTCTGAGCACCTAGATGAAATGGTTGTGTAAGGCCAGCTGTGTGTCTGACACTGAGAACAGAGCTGAAAATGATGCAGGCTCATTGCAGGTCCAGAAGTTAGGATGTGGCTAGATTTTGTATGGGAACTTGTTGAGGCAACTCATAGGGAGAAGCTTTGTCTGCCTGAGCGGGAGGGAATAGTGGTCGCTGCGTCATGCTGGATTGTGTAGCTCTGATTTACCTGGAGCGGCCTGCTGACAGCTGTCTATCCTGCTCAGTCCCACTGTGGGATCAAGGCCAAGGAAATTATTAAAATAAGTGAACTTGAGTGTCTGGGCCTCTGGTCAGCAGGTGTATGTGACGTAGCGTAGTTGTATTTCAGATTTCCTCCAGTCATTTTCATTATGATGTGACTTAGTTCCCATAGTCTTACGGGAATAATTTTATGCTAGATAAGGATATATTTTTTCATCTTTTTATGGCATTAGATATGTTTTGCTTAGGGGTGTACGTGTATGCATATGTGAGTTTTTCTATGGTTGGCTTATAACATTAACCTTCCCAGAAGCTTCCCAATCTTGTGTTTGATTGCAAGTACTTAAAAAATGGAATATAAGGAGGCAATTTTCCTTCATTTGGATATTTTTCTACAAGGTACAGCTGTGGATCACCCTAAGAAGCAATGTTCTTGTGGTATTTTCTCTAGCTGTTTGTTAGGAAATGTTGTTTTCTCTTGTGTTTCCATCCATTACCAGCCACTTACCCAGCATCCGGAGCTGGGTCAGTGATACCAGGTTGTTCTGGTTTCCCAGTGCCAAGGGAGAGGAAGCCACCCCAAACCTTGACCCCCTTCCCTGTATATTCACCCTTTCAAATTCCTGCAGCAATGGTTTCATTTCCTGACCAACCCAGTAATGCCAAGAAGTGAAGAGTGAGTGTTTAACTGCCTTTTGTTTCAGCCTGTGTTGTGTTTATTTTATTTGCTTCTTTTTTGGTTACATTCTGCAGGGGTAACAAGGGCACATTGAAGAGGCAACTCAACAGCTACTCTGAAAGGTTAAAAATGGCCACTTCGGAGTTGCAACGTCAATGAGAGTTTCAGCTCTGACTCTGGTGCTATTTAATCGGTGAAACTTTCTGCTGAAGAACATAATATTCCGTTCTGTTGGACCACGTTTACTTAGCATGATCAAAGGGAGGAAATACTTGTTCTCTTCAGGGTAACTGAATTAAAAAAAAACCATATTTTGATTTGCCTGTGTTCATGTGTGATTCAATCTTGAGGGCAGATTTTAATCTAGTCTAAACGTGTGTAACTCCATAAACTTCACTGAAGTTGTGCTGATTTATAGCAGCCAAAAATCTGGCTTTTTGTGCTCATGTTGCACCAGCATTTGAATGATTGAGTAGTATTTGCAGGAATACTCATGAAAGACAAAGTATATACTTTGTATATTGTTTGTATTATTTGAGATGTATGCCATGGTAGTTTGATTACTTAAGCCTTGTAATCAGATATTACGATGGTCACAAGATAGCATTATGTTTAAAAATACAGTCTTCCAAGTAGAATTTGTCAATTTTTTTTTCAAGAAAGCTGACATGTCTTCTTCAATGAAAAATGCTTTTCATCAAATCGGTGGTGAAAAACAAAAACCCAAACGAAAAAGAATTCAACATGTGGGTTGTTACTTTTTCATGGAAAATTAAAAAGGAAAAAAAAAGAAAGTGTGCTGGAACAAAAAATATTTCCTGACCAGTCCTACTTAGAAATTCTTTTTTTCTTAGCCTGTCAGTGCTATTCCTCCTTTGCAGGAATACTTGAATAGCTGCTAGCTTTGTAATGAAGTTTTTATGCAGGTTCTAGTAATGGTGCCACGTGATCCGTGGCACTGGCCGATGCACCCTGGACATTAAGTTCAAACACTGGACATTCACAAAGATCCCTTTGTTAGCTGTCCAGAAGAAATTTACAAAGGAAATCCATCTGTAATTAGGATTAACAAATAGTCTGCAGAAATTGGTGACGTTTGAGTCAGCCTGCTCCTCTGGCCAGTTTTGAGCTGTTGTTTCACTCCTTCAGGTTTTGCTGCCTGCAGCATTAGAGACCCTAAACCTTTTCATTTATGAAGCAGTCGGGCCAGAAGTATTGTCTTTGTGTTTACATCCCTCTGGGCACTTAGTGGAGACAATCTGCTTTTGTCAGGTGTTGTATTTATTTTGTCTTCTTGGTAACATTTTGTGTATCAGTAGGAAAATCCCTTTTACTTTACATTTCCAGAAGCTTTAAGGAAAATTAGTTTCTATCAAACCCTGCTATTTGGGGTATGTTTTCTTAGTGTCTGCATGCTTCTGGTCTTAATGTCTGTGTTTGTATAAAATAAAAGGCATTCCTTCTAATTTTACCTCTGCTTCTTCAGATCGGCATATTTACAGACATTTCAATCTTTGAAGTTCATCTTTTTGCTAGAAAGGAAGTGCATTTATCTATGGTATAATTTTCTTTGGATGTTTCGGTGGTTATGATTATTGGTTTTTTTCTCTGACAGGAGCATTCGCATTTGTAGAGATAATAAAGTTCAGATTTACGTAATTAACAAACCTTCTGTGAATTACTCAGTTACCTAGCTGGTTAGAAAATTTGAGGGAAACCAATATGGGCATCTTTGACCACGGTTGTTAGCTAGTCACTAGAACAGGCAATTGAGTACGCTGAGGAGTTGCACATGATGAGGTTTTCTTGGCTAAATCGTTAGTGGGAATTAATTTGAAAAAAGTAGTAGTTCCAGTGCTTATCTCAAAGCCTTCCTGATGAGGATCCTTGGTACACACGGACACACATAAATACTCATTGCAGAGCTAAAGGACTCATTTCCTTAGCTTGAGTGCAACCTATTAGTCTCTCAGTAATCCAAGCCACTAATCTGAGACAAAAAGAAAAACCCAACACAAGTAATGTAGCTTTTCACAGAATCACAGAAACACTAGGT
>NW_010510881.1:0-1108 GCF_000687285.1 Phaethon lepturus
TATCATTTGTCAGTGTTCTGACACTATTAATTCTTTGTCATGATGTGTTAAGACACCAGGTTTACTCAAATGTGCAGACTAATGTGATATATTTTAAATACAACTATACAATCAAATATATCCTAGTTTCTCTATGTTTGGGGATCTACTAGAGACAGATGATGACTTACTACTATCACTTTCATACTGCACAGTTCCACTGTTTTGAGTACATTTTGATGGGTATAAATCGTAATTTGACACTGAAGTATCCCTTAGCTGTCTGATGCAGTCATATTTGTAAGGGTGTATAATGTTAAACAAATGTCCATGGAGAGTTTTATTTCATTAAGCAAAGCAGAACGCTGTTTCCCTCAAAAGCAACATTTCTCTGCCTCTGTCTGGAGCAGGTAGCAATCATGCTTCAGCTCCATACAGCAGCAGCACAATAAATCCTATATCTGGTGAGTCCCATAACAGGTAAGGAAACAGTAAGAAGGTCACTGAAAGAATGCAACCACATACTGGCATGACCAGTTACCATTACACTTCATACATCCTCAGCAAACTGCCTTTTTCCGTGCGGGCAATGAGGCCTGACATAAGCTATTGCTTTTAGCAAGACTGATAGAGCACTGACTCGCCATCATTCCTGTTCCACTTTGAATGATCATTTGTAAACATGTTCTTTCTTACACAATGTTGCACTGGAAATGGGACCTACTGGATGTTCCTGAGGAAGAGATGACTGCGCACAATCAAAAGTAATCACAGAATTGTAGAATCATAGAATAGTTTGGGTTGGAAGGGACCTTTAAAGTGCTGGGATCACTCTGCAAGGGCTCGACCTTAAGGAGAAGGAGCTGTGGCACTGAGAAGCTGGTAAACAGCTGGATATCTGCATGGCTCGGCCTTGAGGAGAAGGAGCTGTGGTAAACAACTAAGAGGAAGCAAAGGAGTGCAGGAACACCTGCAGGCAGCGAATCCTGACTGTGTGAGAGGCGCATGGACAGCGCGTGATATTTTGTATATAGCCAATTGCAATAATGTGTGTAACAAGCTGTATCCAAACATGAGCGTGTGCGCGGTGGCTAAGCCAAAATTAAGATATATATTGGAGTCAGACAAG
>NW_010510882.1:0-14389 GCF_000687285.1 Phaethon lepturus
GGCGGGTCACCTGGTCATAGAAGGAAATTAGTTGCACTAAGTCAGTTAATTTCGATATGATTCAGAATCATTTGTAGCTATCGGCTCATTCAGAGTAAATCCTCTTCCTCCCACATCTTTTGTTTGCCATCTCTTGAGAAGCTACGTTGCATATAAATGAACTTGTAAGATATGTGAAGGAGGGATATATGTTCATTTGTACTGAAGTTTCATGCATGCAAATGCTACTGTAGAAATACTAGTAATGAATAGCATTAATAGTTAATGAATCCATTCCTTATTTTGGTTTTGTTTCAGTTTTTTTGAGCCCTTGCTCAGATATCAAATATGTCAGATGAAAGGGAGGTTTTCCTGAATAAGGAGAGAGGCTCATTTTTACAGATACTTAGACCTTGCTCCAGTCAGTGACCCAGGGTGGCCCAGCTGGCCCGTGTCCCAACCTGGATCTCATGGGATGGCAGAAATTTAGCCTCTGAGGTCTTTCATGGTTCATGAGTGAACCACAGGCTGCTAAGCTGTTCCAGGCCCACAGAGACCTCAGGTTCCTAGGAAGGAGCAAAGGTTTGTGTGCCCGAATCTGAAATCCTATCGTGAGCACTAGAGCTCCAATATAAGTGCCGGCTCAGGCCTTTCAGCCCAACTTGCCACTTCTGTGTGTACCCACAGATGCCCGAGTCCTGACATCGCTGAGCAGATAAGCACCGGTGCTTGTCCTACAGCTTCTTGAGAGGGTTCAAATCCTCTAGCAGAGCGATCCTAACTAACTGGGCTGGAATGCTGTAAGTGGGCGGTGTGGAGAAGCATTTAGGAAGTGGTGTAGAAATCAGGACTAGACCCTCCACGACAGACCGCGACCTTTTCCCTAGCAGTGCCGTGTGGCTGCGCAGGGCAAGGACTGCTGCTCCTCTGCCAAGCTCCAGCCCGACTTGGCTTGTCTGCGGTGCTAGACATTACTGCTCCTTCTGCCCTGCGTGCTAGCCTGCACTGCCCGCGTTTGAGGAGAGCTGGAAAAAAGTCCAACTTTTGCGCGGCTGTTAGAGTTTTTTTCTTTTTCTGGAAAGAGAGTAAGTGAAGGTGCCCATCAAGCTCACTTATTCACTTAACAATTGTATAAAAATGCATCCAGTCGTTATCTTCTTTATTTGCAAAGAACTTAACTGCAAATGTGCCAGACGTGGAGCAGCAATCAGAAACATGATTTTTCTTTTACTGTAAATACCGCATGAGGTTCAGAGATCAGAGTTTAGAGTGTTCATTCTGGGGACTTGGGCAATGAAGGTCCATGTTTAAAGGAGACCCATTCTGCAGCTATTAATAATCTAGATTCAGGGGCCCAATTCACAGACTTTTTCTAGTTTTGTTCTTTTCTATTGGAGTTACTTGGGTCTGTGTTTCTTTTCCCAGCTGATGCCATTTCCTCCTAATGCCCTCCAGTGGGACAGCCTGCTACTCCACTGCTTGGAAATCGATCCCAGAGTGTCTCTGGCAGGAGATGTAGTCCAAGTGCTCACCACTGAATAAGCACAAACCCCTGAAGGCCATTGAATAGTGCTATGTGCCATTGCTGCAAGCAGAAATTATCAGTTGTAAGATGCCTGGAGGTAGTTTGCCATCCTGTCTGGAAATATTCACCAAGTCTGTCTCATTCCTCATTCAAATCTTTACATTGATTTCAGGGAGCTCAGCTTGGACTTACTGTTAGGACTGGACTTAGGTTCCTAAAATCTCAAGATCTCATCTATTATTTTTATTTTAAATTATTTGATCCAAACATGCCCAACTGACAAGTGTATCTTTGTTCTGTTGTGTCTTGCCCAAATGTAATCTTTATGGGATGTACTGGTTGAACTGAAAAATATCACTGATACCTACTTCCATTGCCTTTCCAGGAATGGATTTAGGACACAGTCTAGAGATTAATGCCTTGGCTGATAGTCAGGAGCATTAGGAGTGGGACCAAGATAGGGTCAGATTACATAAAAAGAGAAATGCTAGCTGCAAAATCCACTACTACACAGGAGAGCGCAGAATATCTCATGGATTAATTTCTCAGTATTTCAAAGCTGGTCTGTTGGAGATGACGCCAGCCACAGCACTACAAACTAGAGCCTGTATTCCAGTTACGTTAGCTGTGATCTTGCACTAGTTAGTTCACAGAAAATTTGAAAAGGAGGATAAATATTGTCTATACACCCTGTTGCCAAAAAAAATGTAAGCAGTATTATTTTCAGCTGCTTACTCATTCAGAGGGAGCCACAGCACATGAGTCTTGCTGTGCTTTTTGGCTGCTGCGAGCCAGCAGCTTTCTTCTTGGAGTGTGGAACTGTGCATGCCTGGCTCTTGAAGGAAAACAGGGATAAATCACAAGTGTGCTGATGTTGCCTTGCTAACGTGATGTGTGCACTCTAAGCATGTGCAGTATGGATCATTAACGTGCTGTTGGAAGGGAAAGTGTTTGGGGAAAGTTTTACAAATGAGGAGACAAACATGCTGGTATCTCTTGTTGTGCTCCAATAAGGACACGTAGTATTATGTGCAGACTGCCTAAAGAAATCACTACCTTCATCAGTGGTAACGACATTTCCTAACAAAGACAGATTGAGTCTACAGAGAAAAAATAAGAAAGGTGACTGCCAAATAGTATCAGTGAATATATAAAGAAAACACTATTTTGTTACCAAAAAAAAAAAAAAGTCATTAAAACTTGGTTACGTGGCTTGCCTAAACTGAGGAGATTAAATATTTGGCAACAAAGTATCCCTACACAAAGGATTTATTTATTATTCCCCAGTTATCCTTTTGCAACTTAAATACCTCACAAAATGATCGTTAGCAGCAAAAATTGAAACCGGCTGTATTTTATTAGTTACCAGTGAGTCCCCGCATCAAAAGATAAAAGATGTCAAACGTGAGATCCCATTAGAAGAAAAAAGAAAGAACGAACAGAAAAAGGAAAGAACCGTTAATCACAGCATCCCAGATTTGTTCCCTCCGGAGCCGGTGCTCAGGGGCACACCAAGTAGCGAGCGACGGTGTCAATCCTGGGAAAGGCCTGACTTGGCCACATGCAGCTGAAGGGATGCTCTGGAGGAAAACCAGGTTTTGGCTCCTCTGTGTTTGGGGGTCACGTCAGTAACGCCAATGTGCACTCATTGCCGTGCTCTCTCAGCTAAACCACCTCTGATTTACCCGCGCTTTGCACTGGAGCAGACATAAAGAAGCCCATAGTGCAAGTGAAGAAGCACCTTGTTCCCTTATTCTTCCTGGGGTGGGTAGAGCTTGTTTACAAATAACATAGGATAGTTCCAGTAGTATAGTGATATCGTAACAGGTAATAAAAAATTCAACAGCTCCAAACAGAGCCCATTTCAGGTTCAAAATGCCTATTCAATACGCTCAGTTATACATTCATAAACAGTCACTTGCACTACAAGGATGTCACCAAAGGGCCCAATTTCATTTTCTCCCAATCCACGGCAATTTACAGGGCTGTGATTTAGATCCTTGTCATCACCTTGAGTGTGTATGTTTGGGGGATGGGGAGTTAAATCACACACAGCTCTCTTCCTCACACAAAGCCTTCTTTAGCCATACCTTGAGAAGTCATTCAGCGCAATTATTTATTACTTGCATAAATCAGAGCAATGCAAAGAGGTCTGCTACTGAAGTTTAACAGCGTATTCCTGTTTCTGTTATTGTTCCAACATATCTAACCTGAGAAAAGGATATTTCCTTGGGTTTGTTTGTTGTGGGTTTTTTTGTTTGGTTTTGTTTTTTTGTAATACTATATGCTCCCAGGGAAATAATAGACAGTGATTTATTTATGAAATTCCTAGAGCAAGAGGAAGTCATGCTTGGGTCTTGCTGCCATGGAGGGAGATAAATAGACTGTCCTAATATATTTAGCTAAAGAAGATATAGCCCATAGGAAAACAGACTGAGCAAGACTGGAGAGACGTATACAAGCTGGCACAGAAGATACTGAGCCAGAGAATGGACTGTTTAGATAGAGACACTTACAGGTACTCCCCACCAATGAATGAATCATCGAGGGCATAACTGGCTATTTTTAGCAGCAGTGCCTACATTTCTTTTGCCTTTTACCTCAAGAAAACTGTGAAGCACTAGATAGGAGCTACTAAAAATCCATAAGGAGCAATGCTGGGCTCCCTTGTATGGATGGGCATGGCCCACAGACATATATATGTGTGTGTGTGTCCATGCAGAAGTAGTTCATTCTCCCGACGTGTGTCCTCTCATGGTGGGTAGAATGGGGCTGCTCAGGCACCCTTTGTGCTGCCACCCCCCTGCTCCCCTGTGGGGATCAGGGAGATTGCGTCTCCTGATATCCTAATCATTGCTCTGGGCAAAGTCCTTTGACTTCAGCTCTGGGGATCATAGTTTAATCCAATAATTTAGCCCAATAATGGAAACTAGTGGGTAACACAATTATTTGTTTTTATCATTATATTCACCATTGGGAAGTAACAGGCTGCAAAACCCTTATGAATTGTGGCAGAGCATTCCATTAACGCATCTATAAAAAAGCAACGATGTCTCCGTTGACAGCACTTAACCATTTTCTCTATTACTTTGATGACTATTCACTTTGAATGGAAAGTGCTTTTCCGCACCATTGAAGTATAGCTGGTGTATAACCTCCAAGCGCTCAGAAACGCTGAGATGCTGCAAGAAGGAACACTTCAGAGAGCGCATCCGCTCTTCGGCGTGTGATGCCCGGCTTCAGACCCCGTACAGTTTAGTGCCTGCAGTGCTGCTGTACCACGCGCAAATCGGGACAAAATGTGCCCCGTGGCATCGAGAGCGGAACAGAGCTATTTCATCTGCCTTCCGGTTTTGCATGATTACCAGGTGGAAGTGCTTCCAATTCCTTGTATGAAATTGGTGGTAAAGTCTACGCAGGTCTAAGCTTGTTTCATAAGCTTTTATTGGATAGCGGAAACAGTGCGTACTCATCTGGCGGTGGGGATATAGAGGCTGTAAACTGGGAGGCTGATGTTCAAATCCAGCAGATCAGCATAAAGCCCTCAGGATATTATTCGTGCCGCAATTACAAGTAACAGCTATCAGGAAGAGAAAGGGTAGGAGACTGCCGTTTAATGAATAGAACTCTTTCTCTTCACTTCTTTGTATGAATACTGAAGACAAGGATAACTAGTTGTTGCTGCAAAACTCTCAGGGACCAACTGATCCCCATCTGTGTCTCTAGCTGCCTCTAGCTCTTCCTTATGGGAGGCAGTGGTGTGTCATCAGTGTGGTCATTTTAAGCTTGGTAGAAGAAAAAAATCCAGATTTAAGAGTCTCCTTGTGTGACCTTTGCTTATATTCATAAGTGTTTCTCACACAAACAGCCCCAGTGATGTCGATGCTAGTAGGTAGATGGTAGAGACGATTTCACTGTGACTGTTAGAGACTGGAGATGAGGAACAAAAGCTCCTTTCTGAGAGCTGCCCATCCATCTTGAATGCTCTGACTCACTTCACCTCATGTGGGACTGACTGCTCAGAAAAAACAACACTGCCATCTTTTTACCACGTTTACAGGATCACAGCCTTAGGATACACAAAGCATTACTCACTTCAGCTGATTCCATTAATGCCGAAGACACGGGCTTGCACTTACTCTGTACGAGCTGTAGAAAAGGCTTCTGTATGAGAGGATTATGGCTACAGTTCAGATGCTCAACATTTCCTAGTAGAAATATTTCACAACGAAGCAATAGCATCATTAAGAGCTTGCCACGCATCAGCATCTGCTTTGAGTCCCCCTAAAATTTTATTTTGTAAGGCTATGAAGAAAATCCAAACTAATTGTTGCTATACTTGATTTTTACAAAACTAGTTACTTTGGAAATAGAGAAAAAAAAGTCAGGCTCAGTTGTACAACATAATCAAACTATCAATGCAAAACGGCAATGCAATGCCACGTCAATGCAAGTGGTAAGATGAGCAGATTTCTGGTCGCCTGACGTGTGCCTACCTGAGCACGCTTGTGTGCAAACACAAATTCAGTCTGGCATAAATTACATGAACTATGTTATCTTGCATCAGAATATTTCCCCAGTTCTGTGTGTTTCCAAATATATCTAATTTATGCATTTCTGAGTATATAATGTGTGTTGCTCACAGTTGAAGCGGGTGTATCAGCTCTTCTCCTGTTTAAATCAGAGATGTTGTTGGATATTTCAATGGATAGAAAAAGTACTTCTCCAGGTGGTGCCAGGTTTGAAAAACAAGCCGTTTGACAAGTCCACCCAAGGCATCCACTACAAACCCTCCAAACTACAGATTCTTTTATTGCAGGACATGTACTCTCCCTTTCCAGTGACCTTGCTATCCTAAGCGGGTTCTTATGACATCACCTTAATGCCGTGGCTTAAAAACAGCTTAATTAATTTAACGTCTATGCATTGCTGTCTGCTGCCATTGTAACCTTCACATAAATAAAAAGAAGATCAGGCACCCAGCTGCCTCTCATGCAGAGCCCTTTGAGTCCCGGGCATAACCCAAGAGCTGCTCCGGGGGCACCGCTGAGGAACATGAAGTCCATCCCCGAGGAACCGGCCCAGGCAGACCACAGTGGAGCACCAGAGTTCTGTGCAGGTCACTCGTTTCTTCCATTACTTAATTCCACATTGCAGTTGACATGAGGATTACCTTGTATTTTATAACAGCTGGGATTTTAACTCCATCGACAAAGTAATTAATTTTCCTTAAGTGCGACGGTGGCTCGGTGTTAAGTAGTAAATAGACAGGGTTACTGCAATGATGTTTTCTGTGGCCTGGATATGATGCTGTAAGAAAGCGTCTGTTTCTGTGTTGTCTGATTTTAAATACCATACTACAGCAAGAAAAATCGTTCTGACTCAGTGCTGAGCTCCGAAGACCTCATAGACTTGTTTCTTTTTAAGTATTACCTGTTCACAGTGTTTCAGTGTGAGTTTAGAACAAGAAATAGCTTTCCTCTTCCTTCAGTGCAGTCTGGAAAGTAGACAGGTGTCAGTGAAAAAAGGACTACAAATCTAAAGCAAGCTATAATGCCATTAATGGTTTAAGTTACTTTAATAAGAAAGGATTTGTTGCTTACTAGCTTGAGATTATACATAACTGTACTTCCAGTCAATAAGGAAAAAAACAAAATAAGCAATCAAAATACCTGATTTTAAATACATGTCATTTTCCTAAGTAGTAGACTTATAGATATTTTCCTGTAACTCATTAGCTCTCAAAAGTAATCCCCATCCTGAGTTCCAGCCAAGAAAATCCAGGATTGGAGTTCATGCAGAGACTAATCTTTGCAGATTAAATAGCTGTATTGTCTTTCTCCCTGCATCGTGCAGCTTGGCAGCATACCCCAAAACCAAAACCAGATTTAAAAGAGAAGAATGTGTTGCATTTCTACCTGGCCCTAGAAATACCAGCTCTCCCGTAGCAGGGTACGGGGACCGCTGTTTGCATGTGGCGGTGGCTTTGTGGTCCGGTGGCTTTGTGGTCCGCAGGTGTAGTCCCGGGCGGTGCTGCCAGCCACTGCTGTACGCTGCCGGTGCCCTCAGCACTCCTTCCCTTCGCAGCGCTCGATCCCACGAAGCTGCCCGAGTCCGGCCGTCGGCATCACAGCAGCAAACGGTATTATCTGAATTATGCACGTATCAAACCTGGGCTCCGCACAGCGAGAGCAGGTTCAAAACCCCTCTGACAGCCCCATCACTGTGTTACATAGCGTGTGACTCGCTAACTGCGAGCAGCTGAGACAGCCCAGGTAGAAAGATGCTTTTGGAGCTGGCTGCTTTGTTCAGAGAGAGCTTTACAAAAATGTTACGCTTGCTTTTGTGGAGTAGGCTTACGCACACTGAAGATGGAGGAGATCCATCAAGGAGCCAAGGCACTTCATCCCGGCCCAAGCCGAGCGTAGGGCTGTGTCAGACAGCCAGGAGCTACTGAAAGACAGAAGTACAGTCAGATCTCTGAAGCTATCTGAAACTATCCTGCTGGGAGGTTGAATGTCAGGGTTTGTGGAAGAGCAGACAATTTTCCTATCTAACAAAAATCTTCGAGAAGATCCTGAGTCATGTATTGCCTGTAGTCAATAATAGATGGAATGAGGAATCCATCCTCATGGGTTCTTCTTTGTTCAAAATAAAGAGATAAAATAGCTAGATGTGGGTAAATGATACTAGTTTTAATTATACTGTTGGAGTTCACATTGCCCAGCATGTGTGGGAGGGGAACCCGCAGCGTGCTGGGCAGCTGGGGGAGGTGGGGACAATGGCTTTTGGTGGGTACCATGAAGCTCTGAAGGGAACACTCATGCTGGGTTGCCTCCTGCACGTGTTCTGGTGTTGACACTGAGCCATGCGTGCACCTGGGCACTCCTCTGGCTTTTACCACACACTGATCTTCTCCCCCCGGCCGTGTCATCCTCAAGATGTTTTTCCATCTCCTGTAATCAGATTAACCAGCTGCTCATGCTCTCAGGACATTGACTCTGTGGGATGTACTTCAGACCTTGGTCTGTCTCACCTTCATATTTACCCCCTTGACAGCTGTGTGCTGGAAGCAAGGGGGTTGTGTCCGGCTTGACTTGCTGGGGCACCTATATTCTGTTCTCTGTGAGAGGGGCCCTTTTAGTCCCCTTGAACACGCTGCGCTGCCCTTGTGCTTCCTTCAAAATGGGGCTCGAGGTGGCACCTTCCTAAGAGAGATGGCAGGTTGGACCTGTACCATCTGCTTCAGACTGGTGTTGTCTTCCAAAACATTTTAAGGGATGCTTGCTGATAGAAATGAGTTTTTTATGTCGCTCAGGGTGACACTGGGCACTGTGGGATGGTAGTGATTGACTTGGTACCTCTGAAGAGGGCAAGCTGCCACCACAGCTGAAGCTCCTGCTTCTTAGCAAGGACATGGTGAGGAGCTAATTTGCTGTAAATAGGAAGTAAAATGGGTATGTGAAAATGACCACGAAGATTTCACATACTTACATAGAGTCTGGTCTCTTACTCTGATTTTAAGATGACATATCTCCAGTGATGTAAGCCAACTTTTTCATTTGTGTCCACAACCCATATATAGCACTAGATGTGTACACAAGCCAATGAATAAATGTTTCCATTATTATGTTTGCAGTCTGGAAAAAAGAAACCAATAAACCTCTGAATAGCATTGAATATATCCAAACTTTATATATATCCAGAACATAAAAGGCTTTTCCATAAATACATGCATTTCGGGATGCCTGTTACTCTGTTCTTAAAACAGACCCAGAGCCGATTGCCAATGAAGTCAGCGGTCGCCGTACCAATCAGATGATCAGCAAACAGCTAACGCAGCGTTTACAGGACAAAGTCTGGGCTTCGCTGTGCTCCACAGTGCCTAGAAGCAGTTGCCATCACTACTTTTCTTACTGCTGTTCTCCAAGATCTTCCAGTTTTACTGCAACTGGACTTGTGAAGCAGTAATTACTATGAAAATGCATATATCTTCCCTTAGAAATTATTTCTGACACAGTGTTTTAAGTAGGACAGCAAAGATAAATGGACTAGACGGGCTCTAATTGTTTGTGGAGAGTTATTTTTTATGAAGTAACTTGGATTTGAATGTTAGGTATTTTTACTGTGGTATTCACTACAGCACTGAAGTATCAATTTTGTCCCCTGAACTCTGAATACCATTTTTAATATAAGTTTATTTGCATGGAGCTAATTTCTGTGATGCTGTGTTTGTTGCTGTATTGTTTCTACAACAAACATTAGCTGCAGAAGACGAAATAAGGTCCCTGTACCCAACTGCTACCCTGGTCATACCAGAGCTGAAAGCATGAACTGGTTTACATTTACTGCGCTTGTTTTGCATACCTTTTGCGCAGTTTTACATTTACTGCCTGGTTTTACATAGCCTTGCACTTGCAGCACTGTGCTGCAGGTCTATTGGCACATTAGAAAGGCTGGATAAATGGTAACATGGTCACTACCCATTTGTCCTAATCACTAATGATAAAGCTGGTCTATTTTTCTAAAAGAAAACCAGTATTAAGCTAGCTAGTCTACTGAAATACAACTGTCTATATTCATAATTTTCTTTTTATCTAGGAATTATAGTGTTCAATATAATAACTACTTATGAAAAAAGTACATTTTCATAATTTCTTCCTCTAATAATCACCAAATATGGTTGTCAGAAACAAACAGTGAGACAAAAACATTTTCATTTTGGAGTCTGAAAGGCCTTCTGGAAACATAGGCTTGTGTTGAAGGTTTTCTCAGAATATTTCTTTAGATCCGTCTGTCAAAGGAAGATACTAAAACGGACGTTCTTTTATCTTTTTATATATTATGGGCTGAATTTGACAGCTTTTCCTTGAGCACATTTCCTGTTGTTTTCATTGCTCTTCTGAAACAGAGATGATACCGTGTAGGAACACTCCCTGGCATACTTATTTACTGGCTTTGGCTAATGAAATTTTCCACATCACAATTTCTAAGCTTATGAGCATCGGTATTTAGAAGTACCACCTCCTAAGTGTATGTGTTCTGACATACTATAGCACTGACTCAGAAACATTTCCATCCCACTCCATCTTCTATACCCAAGTCACCCTTCAAGTTGCTTTCATATTCTGATTAGGTGCTTACTCCATGCCTCTTTTTAGTATCCTTTATTTGCCGATGGACTCGACAGTGTGTCATTCCATGCCTAAAAAGTGCTCAGTCGACTGGGGTGGGAAGGAAGATGGAAAGCCCTGCCTTGCAAAGCTCTGCCTTGCAAAGCCTGGTTTCTTTACTGCAGTACAAGGGAGCATCACGACATCCTCCCTCCTGAGTGGAGCTGTACTATCAGCCTGGGCACGTCACCTCATTTGAACTCCTACGTTATATAAAATGAGGAAAGAGGTTTTAATTTATCCGAGAACGACCCCATGAAAGGAGTTTTAAGTCATTTCACCGATTATGAAATCTCAGCCGTGAAACTCTTATTCAGGCAGAACTATTGATGGGAAGATCCCTATTACAGCTAGAATATTTTTTCTCCTTATAACAATGAAAAACCTGCTACATATTATTACATTTTGAATGAGGGCTTCTATGCAGTAGGGTTTTAATGATCTCCCTGTTGCCAAGTTTTGCTTTCAAAATCCCAGTGGACCATTTTTACCAGGCCTATTAGGTAATGCACATAACTTTTGGGCACAAATTCACTATCTCCTATTCAATGTCCTCACGCTAGACCTTGCCAATGACACAGATGTTCTTTTTCCATAAATCCCATCAACCACGGTCTGGAAGCCATAGTTTTCATTGTTCTGTTTATCTCTGCTTTGTATGCATTTGTTATAGCTGGTCATTACACTTTAACAAAAAGCTTTCTGTCTAATTTAGCTTCTCTTTAAAATAACATTTCTGAGGCAAATGGAAGAAAGATCATTCTCTGCTGTGGGTCAGTTTTGATCCTTTTGTAAACATCAGGAACATCTTCAGTATTTAAGATGGGAAATTTTGTATTGTCCCAACCAACAAATAAGGCAATGTTCTTTTCCAAATCTCAGAACTTGTCAGTTTTACAGGTTTTGCAATAATTCCTTCTTATAGACTTATTTCTAATAGGATAGTTCACATTTTGTCAGGCCAAAAGTGGAATTTTTAAAATTTATGAGTCTTTCAAGTGCTACTTCCCATAGGGCATTAACCACTTCATATTTTCTAAAGTTTTGAAGATCCCAGGGCCATAATAAAGACATTTGATTCCAAATCAGTTTCATGGAAGTCTTGCCCTAAGAAAAGACATAAACCTAGTCAGTGACTGAAATCTGGATTGACTCTCCTATCCTCAGCTAAATGATTGCTGTAGAGCGCCTCAGTTGGGATGGGAGCCTGAGGGCACATCTGGGCTGCTGTCAATATTTAAGGCTCCTTCTGTGAATCCTGTGCCAAGGAATGGCGAATTCATCTGTTTTAGTGGATTCTTTGGTCACTCCTGTTCTATTGCCTTCCTTTCAATGCTGCTTAAGAAACAGTCCTGAACTAACCAGAAGATTAATGACATCACCTAATTGGTTTTGCTATCCTTAGAGATGATGGGCCAAATTAATCCCTGTTAGAGCTCCATTAATCTTTATGGATTTACACCCAAGATTAATTCGTCCCCATGATACTAATCACTTGCTGTGTGGTCTGTGGAAAATCACTTTGCGCGTTCGTTTTCCATCCCAGCTGGAAAATGGGGGCAATAACTCTGAGTTCAGTGAAGACAAATGCTTCAAACACTCCTAGGATTGGTTAAAATGGTAGACACTTTTTAATAAAATGCACATTTTATTTCTGAATGTTAGTTTCAGTTTGCACTTGTTTTCGCACTTCTTAGTGAAGCCTGGATAGAAACATTTCCCGGGGTGGGGTATGGATGTGCGTGGTATTTACACCAAGTAAAGTCTTGGCACCATAGAGCTTGGTGGGAATTTATGTGCTGATTATCCCAGGCCCGGGTGTCACACTTCAGGTTTTACGGAAGCCACACACGCACACCCAGAGGCAGAATTTGGCCTTTCTCATTTCTGCTTCATTTAGGCCAATTTCTACAGCTGTTCCCCAGTGAGAATCTCGCTGAAGATAGCAGGAATTTCGCTTAAGTAAGGATTACAGGATTAATCCCTCTATCTCCACTCATGTTTATTTTGGCAGTCATTTAGATTGGAGATGTCCGAACCTCCCTAGCTCAGGTTCTCTCCATTCTGCCCACAGATATGCATCTAAACGCACCTCTCGGATTAAAGTAGCAATTGCATTTACCAAGAGGCTTCTATATTTGCAGAAAATATCTCTGGTAATGTCACCAATTAGATAAAACTGGGACTTCACACTGGTAATAGAAAATAAACTGCTGATAAGGATTGCAGCAATTTATTTTAGCTGGGACCCATGCTAGAGGTGAATAACAAGCAATCCATCAGTTAGATGACGAAAAGTACACTTGAGTTTTACAACTCATTCCCTTTTAATAACCCCAGGCACTATTACTCAACCAGAAAAGATATATGTGGAAATCTGTTCTTCTCTATTTATGCATATTTAATGTGTTCAATTGCCTATATTAGCAAATACATGTGCAATAAAGAAGTTAAAGGATCAGTTGTTGTAATCTTTTCTAGTAGGGAACTATACAACAAGATTTAATGATCTTTGCAAAAAAAGAAGATGCAGCGTGTTCCACAAAGAAATAATTATAGGGTTTTGACATTTATTTGATACAGCACCTTTGAGCGATTTACAAATTGCTACGTAAGTGCAAGTATTTTTCAGCTATGCATTTTATTTTACAGGCAGTATTAGTTATTTCTTCTTACTTCCAGTTATCTATAACTGTTTTACCTACTTACTGGAATTCCAATGGACATGCTAAATATACACTGAAATCATTGTCAATTATTTATTTGAGTTGGCAAGGAATAATATTTTTAAAGTTTAATGAAGCCAGCAGTGATACACAGTTTCATGTTGCTGAGCAACAATACTGGTGGCCAGCATTTTTAAGGTAAAAGAATACAGTACAATCGTGTTGATGCCTCAGGGCTCCATCGTACCTCCCACAGAAAAACTCAGGGGAGCAGGATCAAAGGGCACAGCGCACTGCTTCAGCTCGCTGAATTTCTCATGGAGAAGCAGCGGCTTGCAGGTCAGGAGGGGAAGCTTGGGGACAGCCCCCAAACTCCACAGGTCCCAGAAACCCATGAAGAAGGAAGCTCTCGCCTTCTTCAGGGCAGACACAATTGAAGGATTCGAATAAATTGAAGGGGATATAGGAAAAAACTGAACGCTGTGGTGAGAGTTGTTAATCTGGTGCTTCTCAGAGTTCCAGGATAAAGAGACATTAAGCAAGGTAAAAGGCAGAACATAAATTTGATTAAAAGAAAGGCTTTTGCACAATGTATAATTGATCTGTGTGACTGACCGCGTCAAAGTGCTACTGAGGCCAAAAACATTAATGGTTTGGAGAATGACTAGCACTAATAGAGGCCATGCATGCAATCATCATTAGCTGCATGAGGTAGAATTTTTTTTAAACGAGGAAAAAAAAAAATGTATATATCTCTTTATAAATATCTATCTGCATGCTTCCTGGGACTAAATAACTAAATAGCAAAACTGGGAAGAAAATTCCCCTGAGGACAAGCTATTTTATATATGCCTGTTGTGTGGCAAGCTGAAGCCCATCCGTACTGGGCCAGCCAGAGCACAGGTCTGGGTTAGCCTGGTAGTTCTCGTTCATGTGATGTTCTGCAGGGATGTCTCCCCACGGGGGGGCTCTTGCCTTGGGCTACTTCCTTTTTATTTGGGCCAAATCCCAGTTTGGTGGGACGAGGGTCAGTGAGACGGGGGACT
>NW_010510883.1:0-2645 GCF_000687285.1 Phaethon lepturus
ATTTTCACCCCAAATCCAAAACACAGCACTGGACCAGCTACTAGAAAGAAAATTAACTCTGTCCCAGCTGAAACCAGGACAACTAGTCTCTGATTTGCAAAGCTTTCCATGTCCTACATTGCTGAGACAACATACGGTTGTCAAGAAGTACCATACCAGAGAGACATTTATAAGGGAAGGTTTGACATCAAGTTTCAGAACAGTACGGTTTCTTGGCTTCCTTTACATTACATTGCACCGAGTTTTTTGTACAAAAAAACTGTATGGTGTTGTTTTGGTTGGTTGGGGTTTTTGTGTGTTTTTTTTAATACAAAGCTATTAAAGGTATCAATATGCACTGTTCAACTTAGAGGGGAAGAACAGTGGATGTCTGAAATGTTGTTGGGTTCACTGTGGATATAGAAGTGCTGGGCTGAGCACTGTTAAACTTTTACATTATCATCTCTCACTTTTGTTTCCTTTATTTCCTGTAAATTTTATTATCGCTCTCTCTTCTAGTGAAAAAGAAGTATTTGAATTTCAGAGCTGAGCTGGTGCTTCATCCTCATGGGAATAAGAGCTCGGCTTCTCCTCCCTCAAAGCACAGTCTCAGATCTCTGTTTCCTTTAAGTACTGTGCCAGCTTTCAGCTCTCGGGTGCCTGTTTGGTTTGACTGGTGTGCTAAGTGGGTAGTGAGTCCTGCTGCCTTCTGATTCCAGGTATTGTCCTAGGAGGAGGAGGCATTATGGAATAGGTTTTCTTCATCCTGCAGATTGTGTTGTCTGTGTAAGGCCTTTGGGTTATAATTAATCCTCTTAGGAACATGCATGGCATGGTATATGAGGCATTTTAAAATAATTCTTCAACTATTATAATGTTCCTTAGATACAACTTCATAACTGGGGGGCAAATTGCCTGAAGACCTAAATTTAAAAGTTGCGTGTTTGTAGGGAGGGGGAAATAACCTCTGAGTAAACTATATGGCAATTAAATATCTAAGAAATGTCACTTGGTTAGAAGCAGCTTTGGGGGAGATCTCATTATTTGATACCATATAAAGTGTTCTTTATAATAAGATAAGTTGGGGACATTTTGTTTCTGCAGTGTATTTTATAGAGAAACTGATGCGTACTCTGTGTGTTTGTGCGTGCCTGTTTAAATACTCAATAGAATCTGCCATCTTGTGTGTTTGTGCTGTGGGACCCTGATCTTTATCTGGGGGTCATAAGTCCTGATACAATACCCATAAACAGACGACAGAGGCATAAAATGTGGTAAGATCGTTGTTATGTCATTGCATTAAAATTTAGCAGCTCGATGAATGTACTTTGCCCCTTTTCCATTCTGCATGTGCGTACACAAACGAGCAGACACGTAACTACCTCTGTGAAAGGAGAGGGTCCAACGCCCAGATACTGCAGTTCACTTCAGTGGTGTTTCTCCTCCCTGCTTCCTCAGATAATCACTGTTAAATTTATTTAGACACTGTATAAATATTTATTTATACACTCAGACTGCTGTCTAAAATGGAAAAAGAAATCTGAAGATTGTTCTCAGTGTGGCTGAGGCTGAAGTAGCAGATGAAAGAGGAAGAATCTCCTAATTAGTGCCTAAACCTAAGCATCGGTGTTCAAGTAAAGTAATTAAAATGGAGAGGAAGCAATGAAACTTTCCTATTGTTGAATCGTTAAGCTTAACATATAACAGGGAAAATACAGAAACTTTCTGTTAAGCTTTCTTTGTTAATCAGTACTGAGGAGCTATTTTCTTTATAATCACATCTGCAAGTATCTATCAATAGCATGCAAGTGTTGATTGTATGTTACAATACTTCATTTTAATTAGACTCCATAGGAGATAGTTAAAGGGTTGATGGGGAAAGATATTGTAGCAGTAAATATTATGGCACATTTGGAAACAGAGCGGGTAGGAACATGTTGGCTTCAATGTTTGATATAGCTAACACTCTGCACTCTGGGACACACTTGTCACTGCTTTCGACTGTGGAAACTCGTGATATATCGCATTTCAGTTTGGTAAATCTTCCTTGGGGGACTAGTTTGTCATTGAAACACGCTGGTGAGGCAGACGCAGCCAGCCTTGCCTGTATTAATCAGCGATTGCTGGGTCACACTGGCAGATGAGAGATCACGATGTGGGCCCTTGGTTGGAGAACAGACAATACCGAGTTGGATGCTTGGCCAAGACCCAGAAGAGGTGAGGGGGGGCCGGGGCTGGCCGGGGCTCAGCAGCCCATCTCAGGCTTCCTGTGACTAAGGAGGTTCCTTCTGTGAAGGGCTCGGCAATGTGAGGAGCAGCTCGGCAAGGCAGGAGGGGACAGAGGAGCGTCTCCGCGCAAGGAAAGATAAGGGCACAAACTCAAATAACTGTCCCGGTCCTTTAGTCCCAGGATCTGGCAGTGATGCTTTTATTGCCATTTTGCTTTTATTTATTGATTGGTTTCTTTTTGGGCTGTAGCCCGTTCGGTGAATCTTTAGCCCTTTGCGTTGTGCTTTAGTGAAATCAGCATCCTTTTTCTTGCTTTTTGGATGTAACTCGTTGCAGAGTCAGCAGGCTGTGGCCTTTTATTCACTCTAAAAACTAAAACCAGACTCTAGAGCCTAATTAGAAAACTGAGCAGCTTCCTTCCTATCCCTGCACATGGT
>NW_010510883.1:2657-6912 GCF_000687285.1 Phaethon lepturus
AGTTTCAATGAAATTAAGTAACTTGACTTAAGTTCTAAAAATAAATAAATAAAATCAGTGGCAAATGTGGATTTCAATCTGACTCCTGGCCCAAGTAGTAACTACTACATTTAAAATGCTGTGCAGGTTCTCATCTGGATTCTTAGTTACGGGTTCTGCCATCCCAAGATGAGACAAAATGAGGTTTTGCCTTGTATAGTAGGTGGCAGTTTGAAGCATTAACTGCTGTAGAAGAAGATTTGAAAGGCAATTTCCCTTCTCAATTTTCTCTTAAGTCATTAAAATTCATCTTTGGTTCTCGAAACATCCAAATTTCTGTTCTGCTTAGGTATCTGGATTGGAGATCTTACGATTGTTCGCTGCACTGAATTATCTCTTAAATTTATGGGAAAGTGTTTGACACCATTTTACAAATAGTCCATGATTCTACAGATTTATCTTTAGAAGCTTAATTTTTTTCACCTGCTAAATTGATGCTAATCTTGCTATGAACGGAGTTCTAAAGCTACTTAGACCTGAAGCTACTTCTTTGCTTTTTACTTATTAGAGTTTTGCACTGCTAAGGCACTTTCTTGTTACTTGTCTGTCTTCAGGTTGAACATATTCTGACTCCTTAGTCCTTTGGCTTAATATATTATTCTGCAGTACTAATCACTCTGTCATCAGTAAAGTGAATGGTGTGAGGAGCTGGAGTGTACTGTTTGCTTATCTGTGCCTTAAAAGCACCTATTTGGGAACTGAGGAGACTCAAAGTTTGTCTTGGAAGTGCAGAAGAGAATAAAAATAACTTAATAACTGTGCCACCTTATTTGAATTTAAAATATCTCCTTTTTTAATTCATAAAAACTCATGGCAGGGGTTGTCAGGCTTTGGGTGTAAGAAGGATGATGAATTTGTGTGGGAGTGTGGAGGCTGTAAGCATACATAGGACCTTCTGTGCCTTTTTTCTTTAGGAAGCTTGTGGAAGGGGAATAGCCTTTTGTCATACTCGTGTCACATTTTATTTTGGTTTAAGACTGGTGAGAGAAGAGAGAAATCTGGCTGTCAAGAGCAACCTGTCTCCTCTTGCCTTTTTTTGTTCCTCCGATCCTCAGTTTCTGCTGTTCCTCAGAGTACAGAAGAGCGAAAGCTCTTGGCTAATCCAAGCAGAAGCATCTGGGAGGGCTTTGCTTCTGGCCTCTGATGCCAACTGCCTCTGCTTATACCACTGACTTTTAACTAATGCAGTGATGTACTCTCATGTCTTCTCAATATTGGCTCCATGCCACACTTGTTTTTACTAGTTATGTTTAACGTTACAACCAATTTAAGTGTGAGCACTCTGTGCTAATTCACCTGGGTTATGTGAGCTGTGTGTGGTTTTCATGTCTAGACAATAACCCTAATAAATGGCGATTTAAAAAATGTAAGGTTAATTGCAACGCTCTTTCCAAGGTGCTACGATAATACGTTACTAGGAAGTGACACATGGATATAGACAGTATTTATTTATATCCTAGCCATGACACTTCTGTGTCCTGGAAGAGACTGTTGGCAACTCTCACTGTCTGACAAGTACAGAACAGTGAGGGTATGAGGAGGTTCATCTTGTTCTCTGAAGTTATTTTGTGTTTAAAGGCAGACACTAAAAAAGGTTAAATGAAAAGTGAGAACTTTTTCTTTTTTTCCTTTATTTTTTCTTCAGTTGTGCCTGTAATTGTGTGCTGCTCATTAAGTAGCCAAAGGCCTTTTGGAAACTCCTTTCATTCGAGAAAGATGCCAGACAGAGCTGCTTGTGAAATAATTACAGAAAATGAGTGTTGATGCATGTTTTGACTTTGCAGAAGTAATTCTGTCTTCTGTAGTTGAAGTAATTACATTTGTTTCTAAATAGAGGAAAAGAAATGGTAATTGTCAAAAATGCATAGATCGACTTCTACGTTTATGCAGTGGCAGATAGATGAGAAGCAAAAAACCTAATAATTAGTGTAGTCATTATTGTTTATTATTCACTGAAGTGAGTTACCATTATTAAACACACGGAGTCGTGAAACATTTGTGGGATTTACAGAGTCGTTTGCCTGATTGTTACTTTCTTTAGTACTGTATAAACGCTTTTATAGTATGCTGGGTTAAAAATGGATTTAGCGTAGATCTCTGCAGGAACTCACTAGCCATTAGTAACTTAAATGATTTTTTTTCCAGGTAAAGAATGCTTTCAGTCATTGTAAACTAGGATCCTCACATAGGGAAAGGACTACACACGGCTAATATTTCTACGCCTGTGAAAGGCGTTCTTCTCCGTTCGGATGGCCAGAGGGGTAAAATCGTGCTAGCAGCGATGGTGACGCATTTGCTGGTTTTGGAGTGGGCTGGAACTGCTGTGTTTTATGTGGGTCAGGAAATGGTCATGAGGCAGCACCGCTGCTGTTTTCCCCCAGGCAGCACGGACCTGGAAGCCCTGTCAGTCAGCTTCCATTTCACCCTCCGTCTTTTCAAAAGGATGAGAAATATGGTTGCTCATCCTTGAGCCTAACCTCTCTGAGATTTTGTTGCGGTATCAAATGATGCGAGAGCTTACTGCCTTCAGTGAGGACAAGGGTTAAGTACGTGTTGGGGAGGAGAATTCAAAAGCACCGTGTGGGCAACTCTAGGTTGCAACTAACTGCTCAGACTTGCTGATGATGGATGCTGTTTGTTTTTCCGTCATGAATATGGGCCTTGCAAAAAGCACCTGTGTTCCTGGTCTGCGAGATAAACTGAAATTCCTAGAAACACAGGTGAACTTACAGTGGGCTTGCCAGCAGCCGGAGAATACTGCTCCTTCTATCTGAAAACAGCAACGCTGTGTCTATCAAAATACAACAGGCAGAGAATGACTACCTGTGCGTCACAGGTAGCACATCACAGCGCTGTGGGAGAGCCGCCTGTCCTCGCAATAACCGGCTGGACAGGCAATTACCTGTAAGTAAATGATGGCTGCACGGCTGGAGCGGCTTTTCCTGCGTTGGCTGTCCTAAATGTCATTCTGCTTCTGCTGACCACGGTGCTTCGCCAGGCTGCGAGGAGTTCGGAGTTGCTCACGGCTTAATGTGCTGGACGCTGGATTGTCCTTCAGGCCTTGCTGTGGTACCTGGTCTTGATTTTACCTTCAGCCCTTCACGGTCTGGGTTGTAGGGCAGAAATCTGTTGTTCTAGCCTGTGCGATCCTTGTGACTGTAGCTACCCGAGACGTGAAGGTGTCTGGAGGGGATCTGAACGTGTCGAAGTAGCGGCCATCATTCCCCTGTGACTATTAGCAATACTCTTACCTGCTGTTACGTGTCTGGCAGAACCTGAAGTTCTAGCTAACACACAGACAACTTAAAAGGTATAGGGAAGCGTTCTTAACATCCAAACAATATTCTCACTGGTTTTCGTCTAATCTTCTCGCAAAGCCTCCATGCCCTTTGTGTAATAATAGACACCGTTTCCTAGGCACAGGTCAGGGAGGACGAGTTTTTGCTGAAGGCAAACTTGGATATGTTGGTAAAACTAGGCTTGCAAGAGCTGACGATTGCCCCTAAAACAAGAGCTGCAAATATTCATACTGGGTCTTGTCTGGGTGAGCTGGTTCCATGAGGTCTGCATCGGCGCAGGGCTTTCATCCCTACAGCTGTGTGGGTGAACTGGGGGCTGCTATTCCAGTGCGTGCTTTGTGCATAGAGCTGTAGTAACTCCAGCCTTGTGCGTCCAGGGAGAGAGAGGTCTGGCTATTTGCCGACTTTCCACTTCAGCTTGACCCTCTTCAAAAATTTTGGTAGTTATTTTTGGAGAAACCTTCCCACAAAAATAATTTTACCAAGGAATGTAGTGTTTCCTTTGCTTTACATCCTGGTGCTCTTGCTATGTAGAAGATGATGAGCTGGTTAGTTAAAAGTAATTGTCCCCAATTTAATTTCTCCACAAGGTGATGCTTTTTTTTTTTTTTCCCCCCTGAAAAATCAACTCTTGCGCTACAGCGGAAAAGGTGACCTTAACTGGAAACTGGACCCGCACTGAAAACGGAGGCGGAACTTCTTGGAGCAAACTTTTGGCTACGGTTTTGACCAATGTACTAAAGTCGTATTGATCCATACCTGAGAGCAGAATTAGGCTTCTGGAATACATAGTGCACGCTTACAGGAATTGTTTAATGACTTTAATTGTTAAATATATTGTTAAATATACTGCGGAAGCCACCGGGGCGAAGGGGTCCGGAGCGAATCGCGCCGGGCGACCCTTCCTCACGCGGCAA
>NW_010510884.1:0-3352 GCF_000687285.1 Phaethon lepturus
AGGTCTTTTCCAATCTCAATGATTCTGTGATCCTGCCTCTGCTTGCAAAATGGAGTCCTCAGACTGCCACACAAAGAAAGCAAAGTGAGCATGATTCAGCCTTTTGAGTTATGTATTAAAAAAACTTTTTAACTTTTAACATAGGTAGGCAATGTCTCCAGAATAGCACATGGGTCTAACTTAACTTACTTACTTTACTTAACCACAGAGTAAGTCAACAGAAAAAATGGCCTAAATGGTTCTTTCACAGAGATGTGTGTAATGCAAATCCTATTAAGGCTGTGGAAAGATTCCCAGAGAGCTCAGTGAAAGCTAAAAAGTCCAAAAAAGAGGATCAGGTAAAAACTGTGTTTCTCTGAGAGCATGAGAGGTATACAACTACTTCTTCATTTAGTTTTCTTGTTTTCTTTTTTTGCAAAAAGATAATACTTGACAATTCCACGCTGCAGTACGCAAGTTACTCTTCAGGTTTCTTGTCAGTTATTGCCCTGTCTTAAGATAGCAATCTTACATAAACCTTAAGACAATGCTATAAGAAGCAGTCATTTGAATGACCACATTGGTTATTTTTTTCTAAGCAAAAGAGTTATTGATGAAATGTCACCATATGTTGGTATTGTTCAAAACATTTTCTACTTACTGCTAATTCTGATTGAAGAACTGGTCTTAATCTTTCCACTGTTATAAACTCCTGAATTGTTCAACTGCTCAGCTACCTGAACTGATCAGTACCTACAGAAGCCCAACTCTGAGCTAAGGCTCTTCCATCATGACTGTACCACCTGACACCGAAGGACTAGAAGCAAATCTGTATTTACCTCTTGACACATTGACAGGCTACAGCTACTTTGACACTTCTGTGTTGATGCCAGCAGAAGACAATACTTTGTTAACCCCTACACTTTGTGAAATTCCCAAGTTGCATGGTTGTTAAGATGACAGTAAAGTGAACAGGTCCATAATAGGTATATCATTAAAAGATTTTAAAAATGTACATAAGGCACAATTTGTCATACTCCACACAGTACTTAAGAGGCTCCCCAGCAACTTAAGAGGCTAGCTTTTGCCTTTAGCTCTCAGCTCTTACCAAAGTAGGCAGATGATCTTTACTACACTGCTGCAAGCTATTGAAGCCTGATTTTTGGGGGATGAGGCTGGTGCAGGAGTTTGTGGGGCTACTTCCTAAAAAATAGGTTAATTCCTTTTCCATTCTTGCAGATGCTGTTGGCGTTGGAAAAGCAATCCAAGATGGACACTCAGCTTTGAAATATGACGACTGAGGTAAAATTTGAGCACAAAAGGACCATTGAAGGGTTGCCTAGGTAACTCTTCCTGAGTAGTCTGTGTATATAATTCAAGCAGCAGATTCAGCTGGAAGAGAGCTCCATAAATGACTGCTTCATAAACAGCACTGAGTGACAAAGTACTTCCTGAATTGCCACCTTTAGAGATTAGCCATGATTAACAACTGTATTTAATCACAACAAAAGCTTTACATTAGTCTGAGTTTGCACATGAGCCTGCAAAATGTATGGAAATTAATACCTAAGTTGGTTCATGCAGTACTGTACCAGTACACACTGCACTTGAACACTGGCTCTCATTCTGGTCTTGTGTCTGTAGCAAACAGCATTGGGCTAGCACGAGCACACAGGCAACATGAGCGGCTGTACCAAAGAACTACAAAGAATTACATATGGAGATTGCCAGATGTCTCCTGAGAAACCTTGATCCCTCTGTTTGAGATCTTTTCACCTTCAGGTTGTACTGCCTCATCCCTCTCCCCAAGACAATTATCCCCAAAATATAAGGCCAAACTTGAGCTCACAGTGCAGTAGGGCAAAACCCTTTTTCTCACTGGTTTAACTCCAAGGTGCATTACAGAGGCTACAGACTGGATCTCCATTTCCTATTTCACAAATCAGAATCAGCATCTGATTTTCACATGCTGACCTTCCAAAAATCAGTGGAAGTAAGGAAGTTCAACATATTTGTAAATCTTTCTTCCATGAATTTCAAGGCAATGCTGAACTATCCACTGAGGTTGAAGACATGAAAGGGAAATAATTTTTGCAGCTATAAAACCATGCAAATATGAGTGTTATGCTCTGGACTAAGCAGCAGTGATGTAAAATGACTCAGCACAGATTTACGGCAGAGATTGCGTGCACTGTCTGTGGCTCCAGCCTATCTGCAATGTACATACTAAATATGCATTCTTGCAGTTTGTAGAAAATAATACTGAAACTACAGTTCTGGTTTTTTTTAGTCTGTATGATGAAAACTCAGTACTGGCAATGTTCAGTATGCTCCACATCTGCAATGCTAAGAAGAAAAACAATGATAACATGATATACACACTGGAATTTAGTAGCCTAAACACACATACGGTGGTGCCATTTTAGTTACCTTCTGGTATCTCATTTGACTTCCACATGCTCCATCAGAAGTGGAGATCGTTCTGCTTATTTTTGACATGCCTGCCATCACTATGCAAAAATCTCCATTTCTCTAGGCCAGCTCAGGTGCTACCACTTACCCATCTATACACAAATGAGTCCTACCACAAAATTCATTCCCTGCTATGACTGTAGCTAATTGGCTATAAAGATACTGGATTGAGCACATGGGAAAACTGCAAGAATTGACATTGTGAACTCTGATAATAATCCAGTATCTACACAAAGCTTCATGTGAACCTAAATTTAACTGCTGTCACAAAAACACAGGTCATATTAGAGTCAAGTAAAACCTGAAACTGTATAGACAATCATGGTTGTCCTACATTTCCAAGTCCATTTGGTCACTTGTCTGAAAGGATTGTCCAGAATATGCAAATGAACATAGAACTAAACAGTTTACTTATATTAATACAAATAGCATTAATTCTAAGTGTTCTAGATAGTCATTAAAACATCAATACCATTCCTGACAGAAATGACTTCCACTAGTATCACTTTCTCTTAACCAGTATGATCATCCGAAGACCTTTTCCCAGGACGCATTTAAAGGTTGATGTCTGGTAGGTAGTAAGTGATTTGGGGGAGGTGGGAGAGGATATAGCATAAAATCTCTACAGTTTTTTATAATATGCTAAGATTGACTGGACTAATATGATAGAAATAGCTGTATTAAGTCAGACCAAAGGCCCATTTACACCAGTATCTTGCTTCTGGCAATGGTCAGACGTTGGCCCTCAGGGAAGAAGTATTGGAATGTAGCATATTGTTTCAACTTCCACAAATTCATAGAATCATAGAATCATCTAGGTTGGAAAAGACTCTTAAGATCATTGAGTCCAGCCATAAACCTAACACTGTGAAGTCCACCAATAAACCATGTCCCTAAGTGC
>NW_010510885.1:0-10693 GCF_000687285.1 Phaethon lepturus
TATTGAACAAGACCAGCCCCAAAACTGAGCCGTGGGGAACAGCGCCTGTGACCGGCCACCCACTGGGTTTAACTCCATTCTCCACGATTCTCTGAGCTCGGCCATCCAGCCAGTTCTTCACCCCGTGAAGAATAAACCTGTCTAAGCCACGAGCTGCCAGTTTCTCCAGGAGAATGCTGTGGGAGACGCTGTCAAAGGCTTTACTAATGTCCAGGTAGACAACATCCACAGCCCTTCCCTCATGGCCATTACCTTTACCCGTGGCCATGACCCTTACCCAATGGCCACTAGACAAACAAAAATCCTGTAACACTCTTTGTTATACGTTTGGTAGTCTCTCAATATTTAAATTTCAGTGAAGTGGTATTTCATCCTCCTATGGCTTTCTGTAAGACCGTGGACTCGCTCAGCTGGTAACACCTTGACTGGTGGCATGATGCTGTGCCTCCTCAGCAAAGATCTCAAAATGGTTTTCTGACGTATATTAAGCTAGCTTAATACCAGGGCAGTGAAGAATTATCACTTTTTATTTTGCAGGTGAAGAAGAGGAGATGCAGAGCAGGATAATTTTCTTGAAGTCACTGAGTGGGTCATTGGCTGGGCCAAGAAGAGAACATACCATTCCTGACACCTTGTTGGGTGATTTGGTTCCCAGCCTGGAGAGTGTGGGATCCACTCCAAGGGCTCACACACTGGTCACATAGAGATTCTAGTTGTTCCATAATAGTATGCAGATGGTAATATGGCTACCTTCTAATAAATATTCAGTTCTTAACATAAAAATTATATCTACAAGCAGAAACAGAGATAAACTAGTACTTCACTAAAATCCAGGTATTTATACTTAATGGAAGCTAAAGTGTATAATGTCTGTAAGCATTTTTATATTTTTCTCCAACAGAACTGAACAAGGATGGAAAACAGTAGGATTGCATTTAAATAAGCCTAATACAGAAGACGCTGATAGAATAAGAACCTACCTCTTGATTTTTTGATAAGCCCTAGGCATGTAACAAGGGGTTTAGCATGCTATGAAATTGCTTAATGGTGTACCAAAGGGTACCCAAGATAATAAGGACAGAAAGAAAACCAGAGATAAAACAAAAAGCCTCTTTGTACATTTATGCCTTTGGACTCATACTGTGGAGGCCTAGTGTTGGACATACATCTTGACATCATCCTGTATCCCACATATTTCAGTGTGCTTTTCTCACAGAAAGTATTGGCAGCTACATGTACAGCTCTGGAGACACGAGTAGTGCATGCTGAGGGAACTTGGTATCAGCAGAAGCACCACTCCCTTCCAGGGTCAAGCTAGAGGAGTTTGATACAAAACCTACCAAAGTCATGAAGATGTTCCTTAACCATTTCAATGGCTTTTGATGAATTCCTAATCTCCTTCCTCCACCCCACCACCAAAAAAACCTCTAAACATTTGCATGCAAAAAGCCTCTGAGGCACTGTAGTTCATGCTGATACATAATTACTTACACGATGCTAAACTGAATTGTGCAGAGCCTGTATGAGCAAGAAACTACATCTTGCTGAGGCTTAGCACATAACAGCGGTAACAGATTCGCTGTACATTGCAAACATCCTTTCTGCCTTCTGAGCAGGCACTTCAGTTGTGTTATCAAAGAGCCAAAAATAGAGTTTTCACAATAAATACACTTTTCCCTTTATGCTAGTCAGAAGCATAGACAGATGAGTCTATCGAAACCCAAGTCTTCTCAACATTATTATAATACCAGGGAAAGCACCTTCAATGGACTTTTATTGCAGAGGTGAACTGAACGAGTCATTCCGTTATTTTATCTCCATTGCGTATTTTAAAGAGAGATGCTGGCATATTATATACATGTATCTATCAGTACATCCTCTTCTTTTGTACTGGCAATTGTGCACCCAAAAGGCCTCATCACTGCCTCCAGTTTGAGAGGCTGTGTGTCATACTGCTGGATTGTGGCTCCGAAGCAGGTAGCAACATGTGTCAGGCTATTACTGGACCAGCGACTGGCTCTGGGAGCAAGAGGGAAAATGGATGGTATGATGCCAAATTTATCCCCTGAGCACAGAGTTCTAATGCTAGTAACATTCCCAACCAATCTAGCCGAAATAATTTTCTAAAATCAGTGTAACTTTCCACCTTCATAGCTATCTGGCTGTTTGCACTCTCCTGAGCTATGGCAGCAAGAATTGTTTTGTGAACTCTGCTTTTGCTGTTAAGATTTACCTCTGACTTTTCAGGACCAACACAAAAACTACTTTATATGGATTTGAGCAGGTCTAAGAAACAAAAGAGAAAGAAATTCAACAGACTGTCTGGCAGTCACCCAAAGAAAAGCCACTCTTATTCAGATGGAGAAGGGGGGCCTTTCCTCTCCCCCAGTAGGATGAACTAACTTTGCCCTTTTATTAATGCCCATGTAACCTCAGTACCAGCACATTTGTGTAAGGGATAGACCATCTATGAACTCCAAAAGGTGTGCGTGCCACAAATATTTCTCAGCAGAAAGGATGGACAGGTCATCAGGGGCTGAGGTCTAGCTAAACCAGTCTGTGTGAGCAAATAGATGATGTCTGCTGGAGCTGTGTACACATAATTGAAGCCATCTTCCCCAGCTATCAATGAAAGCCAGTTGACATACTGGGTGATCCAGCAGTCTGCTCTCTGCACAAAACATACAACATATAAAAACTGTAAAACCACTAGAATCAAGGAATATGGGCTTGTATCCTGGGAAACAAACTCCACACAAACCTGCTCAGTGGAATTAAGCACACAAAATTGCACAAGGCTCACCTATCTTCTAGCACAGGTTAACGCCCTTACACTTTTGCATGGAATAGTTTCAAACTAGGCAACTGCACAACCGTATCTAGATATCCCTCAACAGGGTTTCCTTACTCATCAGAAAAGTATACCTATCTATCTTATTTGTGAAATGAGTTATGATACTACTGGTAGCTAACCTGTAATATATTACGCGAGTCATGCAGTCTTAGGTGTGACTGTCAACAAAACTCACCTTGAGCCAGCACAGAAGTCTGGGGAGCATGTATATGCACACACAGGGATGAGCGCATTCCCCTGTCCAGGCTGTGTTTTAACCACAGTTCAAACAAATTTGTTCTTTAAATTGTGAACCTTCCATTTCCTCATATGGCCATTAGATTTTAAGAATCTGTCTGCACTTGGCTCGTACTGGCACTGCTTTTTTCAAAGCACTATCACCTGCCTGTGTTACTCTGTACTGGTACTGAACTACCCAGTTCAGTAGGTCTCCTAAGTACAGCCTGAACTTTAAAGACCTGTTAAATCCAGTAGAAGTCTGTGGACTTAAACAATATGCTTATAGTTCAGTGTATTCCTGAGCGCCTGTCTGAACTGGGACCTCTAAGTAGATTTAGTCATTTGAAGAAAATGTGGGCTGCTTGGTGCGAACAATTAGCTGCTAACTCCTGAATCTATATTTGGAGCAGGAATTCTGGTTACATTGTAAAGCTATGAACAGCTTTGCTCCAGAAGGCTACTTGACTCCCAAAGGGCTGCGGCATTCACACTAACTGCAACCCTCATGTCACATCACCTCAAACTTCAGCTCATAATTGTAAATAAATCAATTTCTGATTTTAGTAATTTTTAAATTACAGTTCTTAGCCTGTGGTATTAATAAGATCTCAGATCACCAAAATGCAGGTTTGTATTTCTGTATTAGGGTGTATTGTTTGTTTCTCTCTGGGCAGAGGACAGAAACTCACTGTTTCACTTTTGCTGAAACTGAAAGAAATGAAACGGACCATAACTAGCTCTGATTAGAGCTAAAGCTCTGAGTAAAAGTGGCAAAATCCAGCATTTTGTATTAGCAAGCTACTGCTCGTTCAGTTTAACCATGGCAGTTAGTTACTAAGGGCCTCACCAAAATTACTGTCACTTCATTCTAATGACTCCAGGATTTAACTTTATAGTCAGTGATCTCCAACCCAGTAACCTAAAGCTAAGTTACACCTGAATGCAATAGTTTTATCTGTATGAGGTGAGTCAGTCTCCAGGTATCTGATGGTATTGGCAGTGTACTTGAATCCTTCCAGAATTTCAAGAGACTCAAAGAAAAGTTTCTGTTGGCCCGAAATACAAAACAGGCAAAGTGGATCTGAAAAAAACCCTCCCATTTAAGAAGTGCTCCTTTCTAGCCTCTTTCACATCTAAAGAAACAAATTTATAGAAACTCTGCCTGTCAGTAAACGTGACTGTAGCCACAGAAAAGGACAATTTGGATAATCATTTAGACCTTTGGAGAATAAAGTGACATCTCTGACAACTCATACAAAAAAAGTTTTGTTCTGGCTTTGACTTTGAGCTTAGAATCTCACAAAGCAGGACAGCTTGCATGACACAAACAAAAACTCTGCAGTCTTGCAAGATGCATGCTACTTGTATTATTTATTACATGCTTGTTGAGTACATCAGAAAGGAATTCAGGTCTTCAAATGTCTAAGATGGAAGGGGAAGGACCAACCTTAATATTTCAGACAGAATCAAGGGCTTCAGTAAAATTCGAATTTCTAAGTGCAAAAAATATATGTATTTTTTTGTGGAAGCTTTTTCTAAAAGTTACTACATATTAGAAAGTCACAAGGTACTCAGGAAGAAACATCAGCAGTGCAATGATCTTGTGATTAAAGTACTTCACTGGGCATGTGAAAATTTCAGTTGAATTCCTATTGCATCTTGTGCAATTTTGGGGAAGTTTCCATGTTATTTCACTTTCTGACAGGAGAGTTTATCCAATTTTGGCTGTCTTTCAGTTAGATTGCATGCTCCTTGTTTCTCCTGTACATTTTCAGCTCCTAGCATGGCAAGCCCCATTCTTTTTCATTGTTTCTGCATCAGCAATGAAGATTTCTGAACCACAGTGCTCTCAGTTAGAAGGCAGAAAAGGAGAGGTGTCAACTGTTCATATTTCTAACACAAGAAGAAGGGATTATTGAATAAAAGTAGTACATGTTAGTTTGGGAGAAGCAAAATACAGTTTCCTACAGCAAAGCTGTTGTTCAGATGTGGAACTCTGCCATGGGGTGCCACAAATGCTAAAACTTCACATGAGTACAAAAAACAAAAGCAAAACCCCAAAACCTAAATAAACTACTGAAAGAAAAAGCCATGTAGGGCAATTATGGACAGAGGGACCACTTCTGGCTCCAAAAGTCTCCAAGTTACAGGGCACAGTAAGTTGGAGGCTATATAAAAGATACTGTAATTGTCCGAACTGTTGTATTTGCTTGCCTTGTTCTTTTCTCTTTTCACTACACTGATGCAACTGGCCACTATCTCACATACAGATTGCACATCAGATCAAAGACCTTTGACCCAACCTAGTTCTGCCATTTTTGTGGCTATGACATTCCCTTCTCAATCACAGAATTGAACCAACAAAGGTTATGCAAGCCTCATTTTTTTATTGTGGTTCTGCTAACCATGCAAACTGCATAGTATGGAACAAACAAAACCATGCCACTTCTTGAATCATACTGTAATACAATTTATGATAGCCTATAATAGCAATTTATAAGAGGATTTTTAAGAAGATGGTTTTATCCTTTTTCAGTTATGCCAACATAGAGCCCACCAATGTTGCTGAGCATGTTTATATACTGTCAACAGCATGCTGAATCCTGAACAACAGTGAACAACCACTACAAGCTGCACTGAAATCACATATCTTGCACGATCTCAGTTAGAAAAAAAAAAAAAAAAGCAGAGCAGCAGCAAGTTGCATATGGCTCAGCTTAATACTCTTTTCTGAAGGAGATGATGAACCTTGGGGCCTCCCAACTCCAGTGACTGAAGCCTGCTCTCATGGAAATAATCTGTTTGCCAGGCAGGCCTTGCTCAGTAGCCCTGGGGATGCTGAAAATAATTCTGAACCCCCAGGGCTTTGTAGTGGCTTGTTTACAGCATAGCTCGGAGTTATACAAATACAAGGCAGGTGCTGTTCCCAGCAAACTTTCACTGGAGAGAGCCTGGCTACTGAATGATCCCAAATCTCTGATTCTGCCACCATGGCAACCTTTGCAAAAGCTAAAGCCCTGTGCCAGCTTGCTTCCAAGGTTCAGCCCCAGGCAAGATGAGAACTAGAGAGGTAGCTTTGGCATCTCTTCCTGGCTACCCCCACTGTAAGACAGAGGGCCAGCTATTTCCAGGCCTCTTACAGTTGTAGCTGAAGAGCTGTGGATTCATTTGTTCAAGGGAAAACAGATGCCAGCATACGCAGTGAGGGACTGCAGGGTGCTGAGCATCCCATTGTATATAGCCTGCCAGAACTGTCATCTTTCTAATCCTAACTGAAGAACATGTTGGAACAGGGAAAGTGTATTATAAAGGCCCATTTCACAACTTTGCTTTGGCTAAGATGGACTTCAGAGTCACGACTCAATTGCACTGTGCTAAGTGAGAGGGTTTAACTTGGAAGAGCCCCCCCACCCCAACGAAGAGTCACCTCCTTCCCTTCCAGTTTGGATGATACAGCAGGCTTAGATCTATTTCTGAAGGCATTCTCACTGAAGGTTACTCAGATGACAAGCAGCAATCCTATGTGTAGCACCTGAAAGGCTCAATTAGAAGTCCTAGAGTCTGTGTCTACATCTACACTGCAAAAGCCAGAAGCACCACCTTGCTGTTCAAGCCAACTGCATGCCCCACCCTTCATCCTACACCATGTCAAGGGTGTGGAGGGAGGGCAGGGGAAGGAGAAGCATGCAATCCCTCCTTTCCCTGGAAATATCTGGCTCACAGGCTGAAAAACACATTAGTACCTTTTGGCTAGTCTGGACACTGGAGACAAGTGCCTCAACAGACCTGCTGGGCCAACTTAAATCGAGGAAGGAAGGTTCCAGTGAGAATGGATAAACACCAAAGCAGGTTGTTCAGAGGCTCTGCAATCTCCACCCTCAGAGGTATTCAACAATGGATGGGACAAGGCCCTGAGCAACCTGATCTAACTTTGAAGTTGGCTATACTTCAAGTAGGAGGTTGAAGCATATAGTTCCAGTGGTCCCTTTAAACCTCAATTATTCTGATTCTAAAGTCTGAAGCAAAAGCCATCACAATACTGAAATGGTAACTGTTCATCAGGGAAGGCAAAGTTTCTCTAGCTGCTCAGGAGCATGAAGTACTCAAGTCAGTCTCAGAGGGAAATGGCATTTAGTAACTTTTTGGAGTAAATAATACATGTTAAACTGACTTAAAACATTGGATTTCTGTGAAGACACTGTCACAACATGACTCATGATATAGGATGCCAAGTTTTTGACCTGTTGGTCCTAACAACTCTCATTCCTTCCTCATATATGATGGAGATGGGGAAAGGAAAGTTCTATACTATCCGATCTTTTACTGTACCTGAGTATGACAGGCCCACAGTAGGAAGGATGTATTTTGGTACACATATCCTCCAGCTGCAGCCGTTGTGCTGGGCTGATGTCATAGCTCTGCTTTGGATAGCTGACCAGCCAGCCGTAGTCCACCCCAGTCTTGATCTTGCGATACTCATTCTCCCGCTCTCGCTGCTGCTTCTCTGCCTGCTTGGTCTGCCAGCTCAGCTCCATCATTAGTGTCTCAACCACCATTTCTGTGGGGTTCCTCTGGGAAATGCGGTTTGGGGAGTCATTCCACCTGAACCAGGACGCCAGTGACATAGTGCTCTGTGTGTGTCTTTGCTGGGAGTGGGTTGAGGGGAGGGAGAGAAAAAGAACAGTGTCATCATCAACACACCTCAGATGAGAACATTCTCCCCTGCACAGCCCTTAAGTCTGTGGTTCACCTAAAAGTGCTACTGGATTAGCCACTTAGAACTAGCTGGTGCTGAGCACCTTGAGAAATCTCACCCATAGCAGACAACTTGTGCAGACAGCGACACAAAGTGTGAAGAGATACTGTTTCCCTTGAACTTCCAGTCACTACGTAATTAAAATGACAGTCACAGTTCTTATGTGTGAAGCCAAATTATAAGGATACCTTGCTCCCTCAGGGTTAGGCTGGGGAAGCGTTCTCCTGCCCACAGGGAAGAGCTGGGGCTAGGGCTTGCCTGTCTGAACCCTCATGGGAGGGCATGACCTTGCAGGACCCTACATGCAAAAACTCAACACATGGACTCAAACTATTCCTGAGAGCCACGTTCTAAAAAGCAAGGGATCCTCAGGGGGGAGGGCAGGACAGGTGAGCTGGGTAGGTTTGCTGCTGCTGTAGCATAAGTGGTAGAGCTTGTCTGTACTTCGCTAGTACTGGCAGGAGCAACAGTTGCATTAACTAGAAGGCCAGGCAGAGCTTTAACCATTATGGACTTGATGATCTTAGAGGTCTTTTCCAACCTTAATGATTCTATGATTTAGCAGAAGTGTTACTGCATGCAGGAGAGGCTACACCACCTGCTACAAGCTGAAGTCTAACTATCAGCTATGCTGGAAGAACACACCTTAGGTGCTACCACCAGCACCAAGGGAACTGAGGCTGGGCTGAGAGAAGTGACAGAATACCAAGGTTTAAACTGTTACTACTTCTAAGTGAGAGTTTTCTGCTGCTGGGGGGTTACCCAGCACTTGCAGACAGAACAAACCGCACCAATCAGCTCAAGCAAAAGATGGAATTAACTCACCACACAGCCAATCCTTTCACATAGTCACTTCAAGAGGACAATGCATGCAGAGTTATTAACTATTGTATTTGTATTTAAACACAACAGAGTCCAAAGCAGGCACTAGGGACCTGAACAGGAGCAAAACAGCATCTGTTTCTTCTCACAGCACAGTTACGTGCCTTGTTGCTCTCTTCCATTAGCCCCCAGGGAGAAGGGGTGGCACAAATAACGGCTGCAGCTGGGATTACCAAAAGGCTGCTCCTGGCAGCAGCTCAATCAGGACATGGCGTCAGAAGTTAATGTAAGAGCAATGGATTAAAGAGCCTGATTCGGCAGGGCCTGAGCAAATCCTCCCTACTGAGACACAGACATGAAGACAGACGTAAAAGGGACAAAAATATGCTTTTGATTTAAGCGGCCATATCGGAGCCTAGAGCCTTTAGTGACAATGCAAGTCACCAGAAGCTCATTACTACCCAGTACTCCCAGTACTGGGAGCTCCAGCCACGAGCTCCCAGGCTCCCTAGAAAAGCAATGGTCAATAGGATTCTGCCTTCAGAAAGGCAGAAGGATTCTGCCTTTTTCCTTCTGGAAAACCGTCACCGTCTGCACCAGGTGAGAAGGGCGCTTCAGTTGCTTTCATGCCTTTATCACTTGCCATAATGTAGCCTTGTTCTCTTTCAAAAATGTTCGTAATATGTAAATATGTCACAAAATTAAAGGAAAATTCTCCAAAACCTGGATAGTCTGTACATTGTCCGAAGTTTGAAACAACTTCAGGGTCTAATGCTTAGGCTTTTCTAGAATCATCAAGTTTGCCAAACTTCATCAAAGGACTAGTTTCTCTAGTCCTATATCCTACCTCTCCAAGCAAGCAATACCAGTTTCTTCAGAAGGAAGACATAAAAGGACTACAAACTTCCACAAGACTTCCAATAGATCTAGCTACCTAGGTAAGGCCGCAGGTACTCTGCTGAGACTGTATAAATATTAACAACTTTGCTAGTTTACAGTGCTTATACATGAGGGATTGCTGTAGTGACTGTTTTCGCCCTGGAATATCAGCTATGATTATCCTTATGATAGCAGCCATAGTCAGCAGCTGCTGGAAGTGATGCTGCTCCTATCTCATTTCTGTGCTCTGGAGGAGGAGCAGCAGGTCCTTTCATCTGTTTTCATCGCCAGGGTGACTCCAGCTAACAGCTCTCAAATCACCACACAGCACTCTGGCTGCCTGCCGCCGACTTACTTGCCCAAGACATTTCAATGAACTCAGGCTGGAACTGATGTGCTGACAGCTTCAAGTCCGTAATCCCACCACCCTAACATGCACCTGGATCTTGCTACATGGTAGTCTCCACTCACCATTACACTTTATTAAGGATGAAGACCCTTAAAACTTAAGACCTTTTTCCTTGGTCTTATCACCCCTTATGTATCACATAGGTGAGCCCTCTGCTAGCAAAAGTAAGTAGCAGAACAGGCTGCAGGCTGTTGTAAAAGATGTAGAAGTTTCCTGTTTCTTTTCAGCTTATATGAAAACAGCAATTTTTCATAAGCTTTTACAGGTATCTGACCAATTAAGGTATCTCTATTTCCATTTGCACCTTCACCCGATGAAGGTGAGCACGCCCTTCTGTATTGTACCAGCAAATGTTAGCTTGCTTTGCTTTTATTCTGGCTATGACCTGGTCTCACATTGGTTTAAGTCTGCTGACTTCAGTGGCATTAGGGATAAAGCAGTATAACTGTGAAGCTGAGGAAATGTCCTTCCAGCTCTTCCTAGAGCACCAGCTGTTTCATTAGAAGGGGAGCAAGAGGGGAATTTAGTGATCAGAACTGGGAAAGACAGCAAGGAGACCTGGACTCTCATTTGACCTGCCTTGGCTTTCACCTGGTCCTGGGCTGTTCTTACTGCTTTTATGTTTTATCTCGCAGGTCTCCCTCAAAGCAAGTAGCTCTGCATGAGAAGAACCATTTTACCTAGCACTAGTAGTGCAGAGGACAATCAGTTAGAAAAATATTTTGGATACCTTGTCTGAACAAGGTCTGCTGAA
>NW_010510885.1:10724-16791 GCF_000687285.1 Phaethon lepturus
GGCTTTAATAAAGTCCTGGTAGCAGGCAGATTTGCTTTTGAGATGGGAACATGGATACCACTGATTCTGAATGGGGCTTCCACTTGTCTCCCATACATTCCTTGAAAAATCTGCTTCCACAAGAGTATAAAGTAAGGAAAGCACCTCATCTGCAGTTTAAATGGCCTGTTCTCAAATGAAGGAAAATCCTATCCAACCATTTCATCCACACTGGCAGCTTGTGCTGGCTGTTCCTAAGGGAGTCTTGTTTATATGAGATTGTTTCCTTCCCCATCTCTCATCTATCATCTCCTCCTTTTGAGAGCTGGAAAATGGCATTTCTATTTAGCAGGCTTGACAAGCCACCGCACTTCCACTACTGTTCTTTGCAGCCTGCAGAAGATACCGTGGGCTCCATTAATTGTAGCTGCTGTTTTTAATTTAAAGTTCACATGCAGGCTAATCATTAAATGACTCAAAATGGCTTTCCTATTAGAAAAGACTCAAAGGATTCTTGTCAGGATGTGGGCACCTAAAGGCAGGCAAAAGTTTCAGCCTGACCTTCTTATTTGGGAAAAGGACAAATTTACATTTCGCAAGCATTCTTTTAATAATTTAAATAATGTGCAAGAGACACTGCCCCATCTGAATACAGATCTTTATGTTGTACAATCAGTCCATTTTCTGATTCCTTGCAAGAGGCTATGCTGGGAGCTGACATAATCCAGCTGATGACCTACTCTGATGTTATTCAAGCAAAATTTCAGAGTGGTTTATGTAAGTTCCACTCCAGAAGCAGATCTGGGTTTCAAGACTTTTGCCTCATTGACCCTAGACCTTTGTCTACAGGACAAACCTTCCCCTCACACTGTTGATTGCAAGTCTGGCCAATCACCCCACAAAGTTTTAAGCATACATTTACCTTAGCTACGTTAAAGTCTGGAATACTTCGCTTGCTTTTTCTCACACAGCCTCTGAGGGGTTTCTTCAATTTTTAGTGATTGATAGTAAGTCCTTCGGAGACTTCCTCATGTAAAAGTTTACTGTTAGATTTAGTTCTAAAGAAGTTTTTTGCCTCATTTTCGTTCTCCACATTCAGCAATTGCTGTATTTTTCTCCTCATGTACTTTACAGCTTTCTCCATTCTCTTCTCACGGCATGTTCTGTACAATTTCACCTCATTTTCCACTTTTTTACCTTCTCCCATATTTCTCCATGTGATTTCCTCTTCTCACTTCAGAGAATACATCAAAGAATCATTAGAAATATCAAAGTCTGCACGCCTTATTTGTTTTTTCATCTTCCTAAAACAGGATTTCAGCCTTTCCTAGCTCTTTTACTAACAAAGGGAATATGTTTCTGTAGCTTGCTCCCTGGCTGTCCTTGAGCCAGCTGGAGGCTGTTCATGTAACCCAACAGGTCAGTCTCCTTCAGGCTCTTGCAGGCTAGATCACCACTTGCTAAGTCTTGTTACAGCAGGGCTGCCTTCTGGTAAACCATGAGTCAATCAGCAGGACCTGTTTGCCTTGGAGAAGATGGACTTCTGAGAATAAAAAATTTGCTTCCATTAATGCTTTTCCTGGTTCTCAGCTTCCAACGCCCTCCAGGACAGGAAAGGAATAGGTTTAGGGTGGGAAATGTGCAAAAAAATGAGAATACAGCTGGACTCCCTATAAAGTTATGTCCTCAGTTTGACAAGTCTCCTGTGGTTTGCCTTTGCCTTCACAGTCCGTCAGTCCAGGAGTACTGGTGACAATCCTTAGTGACTCTCACTCCTCCTAGGGATATGTGTCAGAGCAGAAGGAGAAAAGCCCTAAGGGGCTGGATGGGTACGAGCCTAATGCAAAACCCAGTGATGACAATGGAAATGTTGTCACTCAGACGGCTATCTATAGAGTCTCAGGAAATCCACTGTCATTCAGGCAAAACACACCAATAAACTGGGCTGAACAGCTGGGAAATGCTTTCCCTCCCTTCCTGTGGGTGATAGTTCGCTACTACTACAGTCAGCGAGCAGAAAGACAGAATTTCTTCCTGCAAGATACCTACTCAACTTTTTTCCATACATGCCAGATCAGAGGGTAACAAACAAGGAAAATTATTTCTAAAAGAAGTGGGAAAAGCTCCATCCCCAAATTGTGCTCATAATCATACTTTTCAAAAGACATGCAGCCATGGGGAAAAGAGACATGTGAAACTGTGGAGCGTATTCAATTTTTATTTTTTTATTTGCTTCTACAGTAAAGTTTGGATTACATTATCCAGAAAAGTCCAGTGTCCTTCAGATAGCAAAGGGCATCTAAGTAACTCCCTGGACTGCAACTCAGAGGTAGATTAAAGCTGTTTTGGCTACACCCATCTCTGAAGTCTCTATGTGCTAAATAACACAACATTTAAACAACTTTTCAAGCAGAATTTGTGGTCGTGGCTATGCTGCTAGCTATACCTGCATGAAGTAGCACAAGTAGTGAACGCATCATAGATGAACCCCAAATTCTATTTCTCCTGTGATAAAGATATTTTAATTTTGTTCCAACCAAAGATTCTTAGCAAGTTCTAATTAAGAAACTTCTGCCAACACCTTCTCAATTTTATTTATACAGTCCACCATAGCTTTGTAAAAGAATCCCTGTTCTCTGTTCACTGCTTTTCTGCAGGCTTACTTAACATTATCCTCTCTGTACAGAGACTTTTACCTTACCAGGGCCCAAAGAACCCTAATTCCTATCTGTCTGCAATCTCCCTTCTTGTTTAGTGACATGGCAGACTATGGTGTTTACAGCTACTTGCCATGGAAATTATTATAACCTCAGACACCTATCTCCTAAAGTTGCTCCAAGGCAATTAATGCTGAAAAGGAGCTTTGCAATCAAGAAACTTAAAAGCAATGCAAATATCATTATAGTAATACAGCATATTTATTGTCAAGTCTTCATGGCTGCAGGTGTTTAAGGACAGCAAGAAGAGCCTCACAGCGGTGTCCAAGAGTGAGCTAACCGTGACAGGGCACTGTGGCACCCAGCAGGCCCTTGCATGGTCCGATCAGCTTGCTGCAGGCTGACAGGTCCTGCTGCTGCCCAAGTCTGCTTCTGAATGACAAGTGCTCTCAAAATGTGCAAGAACCACGCTGTCGTTCCGTATACAATCTAATTTCTGTATTAGTTTTTCTCCAGCAGACTTTGCATTCTCAGCATTATAGAAATGGGCTGGCTCTGTCTGGTGTAATTGCCACAGAGAGTTACAAGTCACTTAAGCCATTTGTGAATGTGCACAACTGTAAAAATCACCACTAGGTAGTATAACAGAAGGACAGTCAGAGCCTATCACAAAGTGCTGCAAGACAAGAGAGAAACAAAAATGTACAATTTCTACCAAAGGAAAGCTTGAGTGGCCTTCTGAAAATACGACGACAGTTATGGTATACATGGGTATATGTCACATTTTCTACAGCTAGTAGCCCTCAAAAGACTTTTTGTAATTACACTCTTTAAAATTGAGAACACATGAAAAATACTGCTCTCACCTCCTCAGCATTTGTGTAGTTTGTAGTATGTTCTTAGAGCCTCGATCTTTTAGAAAACAAGTCTATCTGGTGCATGTTACACCTGCACTTTGATTGCAAGAGGGGTAAAGAAACAAGAATTCGGCATGAACTGGGCTCCAAGCTCAGGCATGAATGAGAAAGGTATTTTTCAATCACTAGCCAAAGCATGAGGAGAAGAGGTAGCTGATCTAACTGGTACAGCTTCATGATCTTCAGTAGACTGGTACAGCTTCATCTTCAGTAGTGCTGCACTAATATAAAACAGACTTGCCTCACTGAAATAAATAAAAGAGCTGTGTTGATTAACTCCAGATGAAAATCCAGTCTACAGATCTTAAAGAAAAAGTGAAGGACGGGCCCAATAGCCTAGAGCTCTACTAATGGTTGGGACTCTCTACAGAAGATAATCTTCCTTTTATCTGCAGAAGGGTGGGTGTTACTCAAATCTGCTTATGAAGCAGAGTAACATTTTACAGTTTGTCTACTTATCAGAGCAAATGAGTTCCATCTGCTGAGAAACAGGACTATTTTCTTGCCAAAATCCCACTCAAGCTTTAAACAATATTTTCTAATAGCAACCATAAAAACACTCTATCATATACAACTTATACTGGACTGTTACCTAAACCTACTGAAGCCAGGAAGTTAAAACACACTGATTTGCTCTGTTTGTCTAACTTGTTATTAAAACTCCTATATTTTGCTCAGATATGGCTGTCTCACTGTGGTGGACCAAACACACCTTCAATTCTGTATCTTACTTTGATCTCTGCAAACTAAAAAGTCATGTTTCCAGTCAGGACAGAGGAACTAAAATATTCTTCTTTACATTCTGCCATGTAAATGAGAGTTCAGAAGGTAACACAGACACACATCTTTCCTGTTATTAAAACTACTCAAACCACAAAAAAGTATTGCTACAATAAAGCAGCAATAGCAGCTGATGGAAGGCTCCCACACAAAAGGCTTTCAATACTAACACTCCAAGAGATCCCCAGCTCATCTTTCTCTATTCTACTATCACTGTAACTACACAACGTTATTAAAGGGGCAGTAACGTCACGAACTGGAGTTTCTAACTCTGTCGTTCACTGCAGATACTTTATATAATGCTATAGATAGAGGTAAGAGCTTGAAACTCAGGCCCAAAAGAATATTTCACCTGTTGTCAGGTCCACTGAAGTTTGTTTTTTTAATTCGTGTATTGTGGCGTAGACCAGGCTAAGTGCTGTGAAAATGGGTGGGCGAGATGTGCAGTCTCCATCCAGGTTGAGGACTGACTCTGCTGTGAAAGCAGGAGTAACTCATTGCATCATAAGGTGAGAATGCATTTTAAGAGATACCTGTACATTTCTATTCAGTACTGAACCTTGGTTACTGTACCTATCAGAAAGAATATTTACTGGAGATCCCTAAGTCTCACTCTGTCTCAATTCACTGCAGAACTATTAACCTATGTGGGAGTTTCCCCCACACTGGAGAATACCAAGAACAGTGTTAAAGTTTGTTCCTTGTGACAGAAGTTACTTAAAAATACACATTATTTTAAAATTAGCACCCAAAATAAAAATGCTAAGTTTACAGTATGAAAACTTAAGCCTCTCTTTGTAGAGATCTCATACAGCATAGGGAGCAACTGGCAGAGCTCTGGGAAAGCTCACGCTTCTCTTCCGTAATAGCTGTATGACCCTTCCACAGAGAGCAGCCATACAAGCAGTGAAGAGTGCTGTCTTGAGACAAATGTTAATTAATGTGTTAGCATTAAGAGATGTACAGTGCAGTCTGTTCTCAGTTACACTGCCGTAACACCAAAGCTACCTGACTGACCACAGTGGTACCATGCTGGCCTTACTACACATTGGACTTCCACACTGAAGACACTCAGTAGAGCAGGTTGACTAATCTGAGAGATTTTAAGCAAGAGTGAAATAAGCATAAAGCAGCATAAACCATGCTTTCCTCCCCGACTGACTGTTCTTTACATAACCAGTTACCCAGTGCTAAGCCACACAGGCAGCCCCGCGGTGCCGTGTGCGAGCCCATCACGGGAAAACTGTTGAAGCACCCCAGCCCCCTTCCCTGCCCACCCAACCCACCTCACCTTTAGCAGCAGCCCTCCTGCTGCTTGTGCGGACAGACGGATCCAGAGCGAGCGAAGAGTGTACCTGAGAGAGGACGTGGCTTGAAGTCAAGCCCTCTAAACTGGCACAGCAAGCTTAAACCCACATTGGGGTACGGATTAGCCCTGGTGACGAGGGATAACAGCTGGGCTTACAGCAGTGCTTTTGAGCTATTAGGGCTTGGTCCAGTACCTCTACAAGATACAGCTACCCGTCAAGAAGCTGATGCCTCTCAGCCCAGGCAGATTTCGGTACCTATTTAAAAATCCCTCCAAAACCTGAGAACTTTGTGGGGTTTTCTAATCTGCGGCTGAGCTGATACTTCGAAGAACTGAACGTAACCCACAGAATTCGGACTTTCTAAAGTTACTGAAGGCAAGGGTCGCCATTTCACTGCCTTCGCCCCGCACCTCCGCCTCCCTGC
>NW_010510886.1:0-2993 GCF_000687285.1 Phaethon lepturus
CTCCGCGCAGGTTGGCTGCTACACGTGCTCTTTTGTAGCTCTCGAATGGCTTACAGCGTTGACTTCATCAGGAATTACTTTCCCCTTCTGTTTTACTAGAAGACTTTTTGCACCCTTCAGAGGTATTTTGCTCTTTTTCCTATGGGAGATCACTGTTGAAGAGTTGACCATTTTCCTTAAAGAAACCACACCTTTCAGGAACAGAAATCAAATCCACTGCTAACAGAGCCAAGTTATTTAGCTGTAACTGAAATCTGAAGTTCATCGGGGTCATGGTCCTTGGTTACTTCTTAAGGCTTTTCATTCAGAATGTGCTTCTTGTTTTCTGCAATGTATTCTCCATGACGTTAATTTTTTACCTTTTTTGCATCATCTACTATTTCCTCAATGAAGGCACAACGGATTTTTAGAAGTATTAGCGTAATACTGAAAATACTTGATCTTCAATAATATTGAAAATCAGAGACAGGATACCAAGAAGTATTAGATACAGTTAACTTTTTTCAAAAGGGCAGGAAAAGGAATGTTCTTTCCAGCAGAAGAAAAGATTTTGTCATAAATAAAGAAGGTAATACACATGACAAAATTATGTCAGGTATCCTTTTCTGTAGACAGCTGTATTTATTTCTTGGAAAGCATGGTTGCGCTTTTAGCAATAACATCCAGTGCTTCATGTATATAATTTGAAGTAGGTTTGCGGAAAGATGAGTACATCTCTCTTCGTGTCAATTTTAAAGATACTAAACTTCTGAAATAATGTTTTTATTCCCATCTATTCGCTATTCACAACACATACATTTCCAAAGTGTTTTAATGCCAGAGACACATCTTGTATTTCTTCCAGTCTGTGGCTGTACTTTAGTCAAAATGGCTTTGAGTCCCCTCTACTACATCATTATGCTTCACATTTAACATAAATGTAAACCAGCATATACACTGTATCACAGCTTTCTTTAGACTTATATAATTTCTGTTTATCAATTATGACATTAATCATATTAATGTTACAAATAAACATGTAATAGGTAATGTATTTTTCCCCTCACAGAACTGCACTCATGAGAGTTAAATTCGTAATTTCATTTTTTCTCATTTAATAGACGGGATTAACAGAACTTTAATTCTGACCAAGGTAATTCCTTTAAAATAAGGCTCAGCAAAGTACTATTTCTTACTGGCTGGTTTCTCAGTTTCAGTCTACTTTTCTCTAAAACTCAGCTACATCGTATGCATCAGTTAGATCTCTGTAATTCTCTTTGGCAGAAAAGGCAGAGCCCAACATATATATACAAAAATGCATGGAATTTACTCACTTCAGAACATAAGGTCAAACATCCACAGGTATGGTATTTAAATCTATTTTATCTTTATCTGAATGTAGGATAAAATGTTTGCATGTTTTAAGAGACTCTTGTAAACTTAGCATTTGTAAAGCTGAACTACTGAACTATGCCAAACAATGGGATAATTTCATGTTCCAAACTGACTCATGTAAAAGCAAAATAAATACGCCTGTTGTCATTACAGTGAAATTTTCATGTAAGAAAATACAATGAAATCTTCAGTACTTTTTTCATAACTTAAATGCAAATTACTAGCAGAAAATTCAACTTATTAAGATGAAACCTGAAACAATGAGCCACAGGGTGCATGGAATGTTCAACAAACCCATACAGTTTATGCCTTAGAAAATCACAGTTACAATTTTTCTTTCCAGTAAAAGTGGAAAGACAAGCAGGCTTAATTCAGACAATGGGGATGAATTTACTGGGAAATATTAACAAGCCTATGAATCTCTGTATGGCCTCTTTGTTTTGTAAAGCAGTTGATTTGTATAATTGAACTGTACTTATCTCTTTCTTTTCTTTCTCTTCTCTTCTTCTTTTCAATGTCTACTGTAATAAACATATTTTTTCCAAAACAGTTGTTTTTATTTTATATATGACATTGTACTACTTAAACTGGATATTGCATTATTTCCTCCATTTTCATTTGACATAAATATTGTAATTGTCATAAGCTTTTCTCTGTGTTTTTTCTTTGCTTCAACTGACATTATACTAGAGGAACTACACAGTTTCATTGCTTCCACTTGTGGGAACTGTTTTAATACCTTGTTTTGAGTCATCAGGTTACAAATACTTTGATCTCTACTTAGTTTAACTCACATGAATTAGATTAGTGCTGCCATACCTTTCTGGGAAGGTTGGCTGTTTCATTCCTTTCTGTGCCAAGACAAGTTGTATTCCCAACACATGGCAGAACTTCATTGCATACCTTCATCATAGTAAGTCTGATGCACCATGGGAGCATCCCATTTACTGAGTAGGTAAAGACTGACTGTGTATGTTACACAGAGTATACACAATGGAAAAGGTGAGAGGATGGCTATGGTATGACTGCTAATGAAAAAAGGACTTATCTAGTATGCTCCTGGTCACTCTTTTTGTCAGGGACAGCTCTGCTTTTCCCCTTTATGTGGCTAGGTTCATGTAGAAGAACAATTATGCAAAATTTCTATATTAGTGGTTGCTCATGGAAAAATTCATTCAAGCTTTTCCCTGTATGCTCCTCCTTTGCCCCTGTCAAAGAGAACTACTAGAAGTAGTACTAGCAGTAGGCTCCCAGTCCCTACAGGGCATAAGTTAGCATGCTGACTCTGTTGTTATATGGTCTTGGCCAGTTTTTACATGGCTGATGATTTCCTAAAAGGAGTGAGTTTGTTTTTTATTTCTGAAACACTAAATTACTTTTCACAGTGTTCCCCTCAGCAAGCTTACAGGCAACACCAAGCTGAGTGGTGCAGTTGACACGCCTGAGGGACAGGATGCCATCCAGAGGGACTTGGACAAGCTCAAGAAGCAGGCCTGTGTGAACCTCATGAGGTTCAACAAAGTCAAGTGCAGCGTCCTGCACCTGGGTCGGGGCAACCCCGGTGTCAGTACAGGCTGGGGGATAAACAAATTGAGAACAGCCCTGCCAAGAAGGACTTG
>NW_010510887.1:0-7592 GCF_000687285.1 Phaethon lepturus
TTCTGTGAAATTATTATAAAAGCGGTAGACATGAAATCATATCTTAACATATGGGCAAACTTACTCCACTTGAAAACTGAAGGTTTAGGAACACAAATCCACCTCAGGGGAATATTAGTTTAAGAACTCTGAGGCCATAAATTGTATTGGATTTGGGTTTCAAGGAAGTTTGTCACCATCTAGAAAGAAATTTAGTATGACCACTGAAGCACTGAGATGCTTCCTTATCTTATGTGTTAGAAATTCAAATATTTTGGGAGAAAAAGGCTTCCTCTTCAAACACAGGACTGAAGCACACACTTTTTTTTTTTCCCCCCTCTTCTAACAAATGAACAGCTTGAATAGAGAGATTATGCTTCAAGTTTTAAAAAGAAATCAAAATAGACAGCAGTACTGTGATTTCACAAATCAGGCCAAATACACCTCCTCACAGTTCACCCTGCCCAAATACTGAAGCATGAGGGATAGAGAAAGCCCTATGCGTAACAGCTCTTCCTTCTTCTACAGTGAGTTACAGCTCATTCGTAGCAGCACGCTAATTAATATAATCAGAGGCAAAAGTTTCAGAAATCTCCCAACAGCACACATTAGCATATACTGCCAAGAGACTTGATAAAGTTCAAAGCTTATCTTGTAGCCTGCATGCTCTGTGTTTGCTCAGAGCAGCAGCTGGCCAAGTGATCTCCCTTCTCCTCCAAGAGCAAAATTAAATTAGATTAGATCATCTTCTCTCCCTCGTAGAATTAAGATCATGCTATGAAAACAAGCAAATTAGCTTTTGAAAACCTGTTTCTCACTTAAAGGCTACAAGGCTGAGGAATGCTTTCTGTACCAATTCAGCAGAGTTGCAACAGGGTGTGTGAAGGAAACAGTTTTATAGATCTCTCTCTCACTGGACTTGAGGCTGTGAGTGACAGACAATATTAATGGATGAGGCCAAAGAAGAAGGGAATAAAGGAGAAAACGAAGGGACGCAAGGCCTTGAGAAAAGATACGTGGAAATAGTGCAGTAAGAGCTGCAGGAATAAAGAGTTTTGAAAGCTGCTTGGTGTGTTGCTATGTGAACACACTTCTGTGTAAAAGATGAACACTTAGTTCCTAGACAAAGTGAGACAGGGAACATGGAAGTTAAATGAGAAGAGCTCAGAGCATAAGGAAACAGAACTAAAAATGCAGGGAACAGGATTGTTTGGACTTGAAAGCTGGACTGAAGAACAACAAATGTTTATGGACAGTGAATGGGATTGCGGGTGAAGAGTTTTAGTTCAGACATCACAGCGATGCCAGATGCCATATAAAAAAATCAAACAAACACATAACATGAATGAAGTACAAAAGGGGCCATGCAAATGAGATCCTATATTTAAACTCCAGTTTTTAGAGCTGAATCACTGCACACCAAGCTGTGAGGTCAGTTGGCACAGACGCACTTAAACAAGCTTATAAAAATGTGTCCCCATTAAATTACCATGCTGCAGCAATTAGACACACTCCAGAAGACCATCCTGTGCAATCTGTTCTAGATGAACAGCTAATGAGAACTAAGCTAAAACACTTTTTTCTGGTTATGATTCCTCCTTTGAATATTCCCATAACTATGCTGCTAAACAACTTAAGCCTATAAAAGTAAAAGGGGGAAAGACATTTGTCTGCTATGCACAGATGGAGTAGTAAAACTGGCTGTGAGAATATACAGCGATATCCGTGGTCCATCTTCACTCAGTCACCCTAGACTGCATCAAATTTAGCAAGTTAATTTACCTTACAGTTTTGGAAGGTGTTTTTGGTTGGTTTTTGGTTTGTGGGTGGGGTTTTTTTGGTCCTTTTTCTTTTTGTTGTTGTTTTGCTTTGGTTTTTTTGTTTCTTTCTTTGTTTTAACCTTGATTATATCCTCATCAGGCTGGAGACGAGGGAGAAGGTGGTTTGGGTTGTACTGCTAAGATTCTTCACAGTTTGATCTTCACTACCCTGACTGGAACAGATTATAAGATGAAGATGGTATTGTGGGGAAAAGAGAAACACAAAAACGTTTCATACACATGGAAAATGAGAGGGATGAAGGGAAAGGGAACTTTTGAAGGGTTTACATTTTCATGGGGTATCTGAATGGCGCGTAGCTAAGCTGGAGTTTATGGGGCAGGCTGACTCGTGAGGAGGCGTCACCAACTGTTATCCTGTGAAAATGTTAATAACACTGCTTAAAGAGTTACTTGCTTGGGCATTAAAGTGTGGTAAGTGTGGTACAGAAGTAAATTAAAAAAAATGGAACCACTGCATAAACTTTCAGTACAAAAAAACATTTGCTCTAAAGCATCTTAAAATTATCAGAGAACCAACTCTGCTCTTTCATGGTTTTGAAGAGGGCAGGCCACTTACTGCCTCTAAACTTGTTTGTTCAGCATGCTTCCACACACAGCTTATGCTGCTGGGTGTGCTAGAGGCATAGCGGGAAGACTGGATAAAACATCCACTGAGATTATGGCCAACATCCCTATGAGGCAATAGATGGCATTTTCAAATATCGAAGGGATGTGGTCAGATCTTTAGTGTTAAGGATAGTATTGTTTTAGAAGAATTAGATGAACCAAGGAGGCTCTTTAGGCACCTGAGCTGTGTTTAGGTTTCCTATTCTGCTTTTCTTAGAACATCCTTCAGATCAACACTGACATTTCTTTCATATTACCCTCATGCTTGCACTATAAGTAAATCCAAAGTAGAAAAAACTGTTTCCACAATTAGAAATATAAACTCTCTCTATAGTGACAGTGAAGCATCCTTGTTCTGTTTGTACAACCCAAAGCACCCAGTGTGAGTACTGCAAATAAGGACTTGACACCTCTTTGTATTTATAGACATTATGTTAATAAAAAGCCAACCATTTCTCAAGGTAAATGAGAGCCCAAAAGGGCTTGTGTTAGAGTCTGAAATGTCTCAATTTCCTGTGAATTCCCCATGACTTGGCTGGTGCCATTTTACTGCAGCTGTTCATTCAATCGAGGGTTCACATTATGAAACATAACAGCGAGAAAAAGAGCCAATGAGAATTCAGTGAATACAGCTTTTCATTTGAAAAGATCCTTAAAACACATACAATTGCTTTATTTTGCCTAATTTTCAACATTCGTAAACATAATTGCATTTATTTTTCTAGTCAATAGTGAAACAAGTGATAATTTGTAATATTACAACTTTCATCTCAAAGGAATACAACCACAACAGTTTCCACTGCCTTCTGGAAGAGGTGAATGATATAGAGGAGGTTGGATTGCCTATGCAGGAGATGCATACATTATTTTTCCTTGTGAGAATATCTGAATATTGTTGCTATCAACTTCCTTTTGTACATGTATAAATGACTTTCAGAAAATAGACTTAAAGCCAGTATTTTTCATGTGCCAAATTACATGCACTAAATATCTAGTACTGGGAATAGCAAATGCTAGTATTTCCTAAGCATAAAAAAAATGAACTCTTTTCCCCTCAAATTCTCAATAGTTCTAAGTGGAACCAGTGAACAGAGGTTGTTATTAGCACTCCGTCCAAACAATCTGCATCCTTCTAACTAAATAGTGAAGTATTTGAAAATCTAGACCATGTACACTGCTCACTATGAATCCCCATCCTGTTTGAAGCTGGTGGAAAGAGTTCCAGTTATTTCACTATACACTATATCGGGCCTAAGGTAAAAGAAACAGCATTAGTTAAGTAATTCATAACACTGGAATCTGAGATAATGTACAATGTTTTGTACTTAGATGCTGTGAGTCTGTTAAGTGGTATGATGGCTTTGTGATAGAAGTAAAAAAGAAAAAAGTAAGAAAGGAGAAAGACAGGAGTTCACTGGGAAAAATAAGACAAATAGGAAAAAAAGTAGTGCATTATAGTCAGACAATCCACTGCAGTATATAGTCTCTGTAAGAGTTTATACCATTCCCACTGAATTTAAGGTACTTCAGGAGAATTCCACTATGTTAAGCAACTGCAAAAAGCTGAAAATTCATACAGACTTGGCAAGGCTCTGCTATTAAAACACAGGAAGGACTGAGCAACAGCCTTAACTACACTTTTTGCTTTTGCTGTATTCTGCCCAGCCTCTACTTTCAATGCCTATTTAATGCCTCAGTTGCTTTCTTTGATCAGTTCCAAGGCATAATTTTGCCTACGATTTCCTCAGCATTTCCTTTCATAAATCCTTTTCTGTCAGCATTTGTCTGTTCATTCATAACCTTCTCCTTCCTCTTCTCAAATCTGTTCTGTCTTGACTTTAGACATCTGCCCCACGCAGATTTCTCAGGTCACTCTTCTCTTGGAACTTCTTTCTTGTTCGATTTTTCCATCTCTAGCTTGCTAACCAACCTTCCAGGGTAAAGAAAAAATACCCAATGGAGAGGAGGTCCTGTGACAAATGCCTTAAATTCTCACTAGCCCTGCAATATTCCCTAATCCTGTCAATTCCTTCAACACACTAGAATCTACCTATTGCTTCTGAAACATTTGTTCCTACTTTAGTCACTGCTTTTCCTCTTTTCCTTAATATCCATTAGCTTCACATTTATCATTGTTACTACCCCATCTTCACCAGAAAGACCTTCCCCATTCCGCTTTCGACCCATGCACCTTGATTACTCCTGCTCTTCCTTAAGCATGCTTCTTTTCTTGCTCTGAATTTTGTAGTATGAGTGAAGAGGTATTAAGTTACCTATCTGACCCTTACTATAGAATGAATTTCCACTGAAATAAGTATTTAAAGCAAAAGATCTTAGCCAAAGCTTGTTTTGTATGCCAGCCTTATTTCAATAGAACCATATTTATTTCAACTGAATTTAAACTCTATTTCATCTACTTGGAAGAAACCTCTCCTCCTTCTATCCCTGAAGCTTTTAGAGGTTTTTATTGAGAAATATTTTTCCATTGGTGTGGCTATACAATTCTCTAACTTGTCTCTCAAACAAAAAAACGGTTTTAACACGCTTGGCACCTGGACAGCATGTCCTAATAGAGCTCAAAATAGTAGGTTACAAAAAAAGCAGACTGTGTGCTAAGATGCTGAAAGGCATTAGTTCCTGCTAGAGCCAACAGGTGCTGAGAAAAATTAATATGCTTCAGCACTGAAACCGTGGAGGAAAAAACACGTACAACAATGGCTTTCTTGTCCTTCCTCCTAGTGTGATGCTGAATGATGTCATGGCAGTGCTTTCCAAGTGTCATGGTCTCACCAATGGTGATAATGGAAAGGTCCCGACATTCACAAACAGCTCTGTTTCTGACAGCTTTCACAGAAAAGGATCAGAAATAGACTGACAACAGTTCAAATGTACTGTGTAACACATCAAGGTGCAGTAACTACATGTAGTCCCTACAGAGAGCAATCCCTTCAGGGCCATTAAAAAGCCTTCCTAAAAGTCATTCTTTCAGATTCCTTTGATAACATTTCTTTATACCATACATGTGCAGAGAAGATTACACATACTTGCTAAGCTTGATTTCTGTACCAAAGTACCATCTACATCTAAGTGGAAGAATGCTTCTGCTGACCTCTCTCAATGGCACATAAGGAGAAGTTCTCTCTCATGTTTACAATATGACATACAAAATGAAAAAATATTAAAAACACATGTAATTCCCCTCCAGCAGAAGGCCTCTAGAGGGATAAATGTTCTTAATTAAATCAATCTCTCTTGCATCTTACATCATGGAAGGGCTAACTACTTAGCTTTTAAGTGTGATATTCTTAACGTACAAGTCTGCAATTTCACACGTACTTAGGTCCAATGGTCCCTCGCTATTTCTATTCCATCCAAAATCAGTACGCCTAACCACAAAATAAAACGTTCTACTTGGTGTTAGAACACAGGAACACAAGACAGAAAGCTTATATTTGGTAAGAATCACTCTTAAGACTAATTGCTTGAAGCTGTTACCTTTCTCAAATCAGTTCTGTGCAAATGAAGCAATTGGTCACGATCTTCATTGCTGGCTTTCTGTGCCTAAAAGCAGCAAAATTGTATACTAATGCAGGGATGATTTGGTTCTTGACAACCCAGACCTGATATGAGATAGTCAAAAAATATGGGTGACAATACTCTGAGGGACAGCTAAATCCTAATGCTGGGCTTTGAGCAGCTATTACAGTTTCAGTTATAGTAACAGCTTTTGGGTGCCTTATGGGTAGAGTAAAATAGAGCAATTAAAGGCCATAGAGCAGAAGAAGTTCCCTCTAGTTGCTTGCAAGGTTACGTTCCTGCCAAAGCTGTATTCATAAGTAGACCAAAATAGTACACTTCCCTGATAGTCTAAACATTCTCACACACCCTCACTAAAATAAATACAAGAAACTAAGCAACCAACCCCCAAAACTCAGGTTTGTGTAAAAGAGGGATGAAATCCTGGAAGTGGGGGAGAAGTATTTACAACTGCAACTATAAAAAGAACCCCAAAACACAGACATGAAGCTGCATAGTAAAACAGCAAAATAAAAATGCACTGGGGAAAGCTTTCAGAGACCCCTTTTCTACTCAGACCTTAAAAGCTGAGAAATTACTTTGAGTTCATTACCTATCTCCAGAGTAACATACTTACTTGTACAGAAGCGAAAGAATAAGGAGAAACATATTTGAGTCATTCTTAGTAATTTCCCCTGCAAAAAATACTTTTTGGAGAAAATGATATACAGACAGCTGAGCCAAATTTCTTTCTCCCTCTCAGACAAAATTGGATCATGATTCATCATATACTCAGTTGAATTTTAATTTATTCCTTTAACAAGTTTGTGTATTTTCTTATAAGCAAGAATTAATACACTCAGACACAAGAAAACATTAATTTTATTGCATTGCCTTCCCAATTTACAAATATTGAGTCTAACTCCTGTTGGCATTCATTCTAGCCTGAAGAAAAAAAGACAAGTGTCTGACCTATGCATAGAAGTTCTCTGTTCTTTGTAGAGGTTAACACTAAGTTTACATCAGTAATGTCCTAAACAAAATTAAAGGATCCTGTCCATCTTCATTGGGGGCATAGATGGACAGTCATCACCTTCCTCAAGGAAAGCCGTTTCGCAATTATTTATTCACTCTGTAACTCCATGGTGCCACTCAACAAAAAGAGGAAGGTGACACAGGAAAGTGTTTAAGTCTGTTAGACTAACATAAAACTTCACTCAGTTCAGTGGAGTCCAAGTAGAATTTAGCCATCTGGTATTCACATATACATCATATCTATGATGTTTGCCCGCCAAATGAGTCGTTCACGAAGCAACACTAAAGATAACCCTTCTGTTCTTTCAGTGAGGAGCTCCGAGTTACTAGAACAAAACAACACACCCAGTTAGATGTGGGAAGAGTCCCCATCCCTTACCTCCACTGCAAGAGAGAAGAAAGAAATTCTGCTACAAATTCTCAGTGAGGTGGTGCGATGCATTCACGGGAAGTGATGAGCTGCACATGCTAACAGCTCACGAGCTGTGTTCACTACATTGGGCCATGCAATACAGACTCACACAGGGAAGCACTCTGAACCCATTTGTGCCTTAACTTTCCAACCAGTAACTCAAAACATCCGCCACTGGTGGCTCGTGGCTTAGACAGGTTTAC
>NW_010510888.1:0-8655 GCF_000687285.1 Phaethon lepturus
GGCCGGGGAGCTCTGAGCGGGGCGGGTTCCGCTCTCCGTCGCCGCGTCTGGCTGGGAGCTAGGCCCACGTCCCTGTTCTGCTGGCAGGGGACAAGAGCGGGTGCGGTACGCAGGCAGTGCCGCTGGGGAAGAAGGGACCGAGTACTTCCCTTAGAGATAACACCACACGCTTCAATGCATCGCCAGCAGACGGCACACCCTTCATGCGGTGCTGTAACGGGCACACTGGTTCAGAACAGTCTCTCGGGAAGCGTGGGTAGCAAACTCACCCGTGTACAGACACGAAGCCCGCGGTAGCGTTTGGGTCAAGTAACGTTTTGCCAGCGGCGTCTTGCAGGAGGTTGAGTGGGTAGATGAAGATCCAGCCGCACCGGGTACATTCCCTCGCTCCTCGGCCAAGCGGCCTGGCTACCTGTGGCGGCATCGCAACAGACGCCTGAGAACAGAAAGGAGCAGAGCGCTAAGTGCCAGCTCTTTCTTCTTCTTCTCAGGTTTAGAGTTGTTTTCAAGACATTGTCCAAAATGACAAAATCTCCCGTTTCAAGAATAAAAATAAATCATTAACCATGAAAGACTGGCAGAAGTCTTAACATACTTTAATAGAATTCTTGGATAGGCTCATGATCAATTAAAACAGCACCAAATAACCTTTCCTTCTCCCGCCCTACCATCTTCCCCTCTTTATTGCAGGGTGTGTGTGTGTACAAACACTGACAAACTTTTTCTGTCTCTGGACTAACACGTCTTTAGTGCAAGGAGTAATTCCAGTCAAAACAGCTTTGTACAAAGACAGTATAAGAGATACAGTTCTTACTGTATCAGTTAAAAATATGAACAATATGGTTTGTTACAGTTTTTTTGGGACAGAATCTTAAGCTGCAGAAGAAATGTGTGTCATTGCAAAGACTTTTATGTGTTCAATTGTGTAACCTCATTGACTTTAATACTCCTTTATATGTTTAATTGAGTGTACATGCCCTTCTAGGACTGTGAGTACAGATTCTGTAGTAAGGGTACTTAAGCGACAAAAGCTGTTTGTGTTCCATGGCTTATAAAACTACAAATTGCAAGCAAGCTTCAACAAGAAAAAACTGCAGGTGGGAGTAATGAACTATTTGACCCATTTCAAAAATAAAACAACTATAATGTCTCATCAGTAGCATAAAGAATTACAGATTAACTGAAAGCAACATAATACGTTATTCATATACCAAAGTACCATTTTTCAAATGCAGTGAAACCGAATGCTATAAATGGTTTTAGTGCTATTGAAACTAAGTCAGAGACTGTTTTTCCAGCAGATTTGCTAAGGAAACTAATGAGATGGTATGCTGGGATGGTTACGTACAACATGCTTTTTCTTTCAGTGCCAAAGCTGAGTAATAGTGTGAAGCTGTCACAAGTTTTGTTTACCTACAAAGAAAACACAAGGCTGTGTTTATGGACATAAATATGATATAGCAAAACATGGAAAGGTGCCAACTTAAATTACTTCTCTGTCACAAGATCATCTTTCATACTGTTCTATATTCTGTAATTAATAGAATAACGAGAGTGTATTTAATCCTTGTGATCATGGATGTAAATCAGCTTTTAAGGAAAATCAAGGCTTTAAATATAATGCCAATAACTGGTATTTCAAAACAATAAATAATGAACTCCATCACATCTACACAGTTGTTAGGTATTCACAGATGAGCTTTGTTGGATTCTTCTGCAGTATATTAAGGTGGTGTTACTTCATGTCGTCCATCCTGCACCTGTATTGGAGGCCACTATGGAATCAGAAGGTTAACATTGATTCACTTCTGACACCCCTGAGCACTAAAATGGTTAATTGCCTAATTTTAAAAGCCCATAGTGCCTAGCACTTTCTAGCTCAGCACATCAGGTAGCTTCTTGCTGTGGCAGGAGAGAAAAATGTTACAGCTTCTCTGCTCATCACCATCGAACCTACTGTGCACACTCAGTCCAATACTTCCCTAAATTGGCAAAGTAATTCATGGGTTTGAAATCACATACCTATAATTTCAGTTGTAGAAATTGCAAACAGTGTTGTCTAAGGAAAACTTGCCTACGGAGTTTTTCGAGTCTCCCGTGTGCTTACTTGGTAGTTGTGAGTTTAGATTCATTGCCATGTTAGTTACCTAACAGGTGAAGTTGAACTCTTTGCTGTGTAAATTATCAGCAGTCACAAATACAGTGGCTGTGTAACTCAGTGTAAAGCCACACATATTTTACATTTGAAATATAATGGTGAAATTTTAGCTCTTTTACTAAGGATAGCGAAGACCTTTCTCTGGCAGCTCTGAGGAATGCACTAAATTGCAAAGTGCCTGCTGAAAATAACCCATTCTTGCTGTGCCTAGGAAATACAAATGCCAGATGTTTAGTTTTACAAGTACCTAGCAAAACATTAAAAGCCCACAATTTGTTTTCTTTGTTAAAAGTATACTAGTGCTACAGTTATTGAACAAATGCATATATTAATTAGTTACTTATACCAATTATCTTAAATCCTGATAGCTGTGGCTTTTTATATTGTCATCCCAAAACCAGCTATCAAGCTTAAAGGCAAAGTTTTTCCTATGCAAGGAATAAATATTTTAATTATTTTATTGATCTCTTTTTAGATTACCTGTAAGTCAGAAAATATACGTGACCTACAAACTCACAAATGGTCTGGTGCTAATGGTAGCCTCCAGGGTATTAAAAGAAGATAAGCTAATAATTATTAGTTTCTTCTTAGAAGTCTTTGGGTAGCCAGCCAACTTTAAATAGGGTAATTAGTATCTAGAACTATAATTTACATAAATTACAGAAACATAACACCAAACTTTTATCTAATTGCAGAAACATGGTGTTCAATTATCCAGAGGTAATAAAACTCACAAAGGCCGTGTTCAACCTATGGGTAAATTAAGACTGTCTCCCTGAGAATTTGATGTCCTGCCTCTGTGAGGATTCAGTGACAGTAAAAATACTATTACAGATGAGTCGATATAGTATCAGAACAATTTTGCTGTGCTTTACCTCATTCAAATAGAATTTCCATATACAAGAAAAAATGTAAATATCAATCTAGTGTTACTTAAGTCACTGTTGATCCATTATCCATTATACATCTCCAAACATGTCAACCTGTTTTATTAAGTTTGAATTGGCAGAACCATTAAAATCACTTCCAGGCTGTGTATGTCTTCAATATACAACTAGTTCAGTTGATCAGTGTTTGGATTTGATTACATCTGGCTTGCCCGCATTCACAAATGAGCAGTAATACTACAGAGTGTAGTTGGTGTCCTCACTCTTGTTTTACACATACTCCTCTTTTCTTTGCTGTAACTTCTGTGAACGTATCTAATGATTCTTTTGTGCTGCATGAATCTAAACCATTGTATGAAAGACTGGAAAAATGGTGTTATATTTTGCCTGGAAGGGAGATGCTGTTGCAGAGGAGGAAATATTCTCTATGTCCCTGGTGACTGGGGTGAGGTTTAATTTGTATCAAAGGTGACTGAAGTTAAATGTTAGGAAAAACTGTCTAGCAATAGAAGTTAAGTACAGGAAGAAATTCTTTGGGGACACCGTGGGATTTCTTTAACTGGAGTTTTAAAGTTAGGTAAGAGAAATTTCTTCCAGAAGTGGGTTCACGTTTATTTAATGTAGGTCCTTCCAACCATATTGTCTATTCTCATTCCAAAAGAAATACTGAAAAATGTATCTATGCTTTAGGCAGGGTGAAAGAATTTTCAAAGAAATATGAGGTCTTCCAGCAGTCATATCTATAGATGTAGTAAGGAAAACATAATTTTAGCACATATAGGTATATATACACACATGATGTTTATTTCCTTGCTTGTTTGAATTATCATAGCTCTATTCACATACTGTTCGCATAAGACCTATCCATAGACAGTGAATAAGCACATGACAGTAAGATTTCAAAGACTTCAGAAGAAACAGAGAGTCTAAATTGCATTTCTGGAATGAAGCCACTTTGTATGGATCAACTATAGAGCTGTTCCAATAAATTCAAGAAGCACTAAAGAAACGATTACAAAAAAAAGGCAACAGGGTGGGGAAACTACTGTCTGCTAAAATGACTCTGTAACTGTGAGAAGTGTGCTTACTAGCACTTTCTCTCACAACAAATACTGGAAAGTAGGCTAAAGCATATGTTTACAATGTATTTAGAGGTGTTCAATAATGAGAAATATAATCATCATAAGCATGTATCATAACAAATGCAAACAATATATGAAGAAATCTTTCTCATTTACCAAACAACATCCTAAGATGTTTTCTGAATGTACCACTTGCTTTAAAAAGATGTCTTTGTAGTCACACAAGATTATTTTATGTATTAACTAACATAAGACTGGGAGAGATCATCACAAAAATTACTAAGTGATCCTTGATAAATGATGTAACAACTCTGGATCACTGTACTATGAATCTTAAATCTTGATAGATATAAAATAGGAAGCAAGAATCTCGGTTCACAACTCAAAGGTTCAGTGTAAAATCACCATAGGAAGCCATTAGTTGAATAATCTGAAGTAAAAAAAGGTTATAAAGTCTGTCACCTTACTGTCTTTCTAGTTTCTGGTTTCTGTGGTTTCTGGTATTTGCCAAGCATTCAACCATGACTCCCTGGCTTGCACCAAGTGGTTTCCCACCCAAGTACAAAGCAGCTGCATATCCCTTTGATTCTGAAATCAGATGATATGTAGTACATTAGTAATACATATTTAGATCAGATTAATAGCCATAAAATAAAAAGACATCTATAAGGGAGGATTGCATAAGGCTCCATGCTCAAGGAACAAAACTTGGGCGCTTGCTCCAGACACTACCTCAGTGTTCTTTTATGAAAGCAGATTTAGAAAAGCAAAACACTATTTAGTCTGAGCATATTGTTAAATTTAAATAACTAGAAGTTACTATTTTACTTTCCAGAAATTACTCTAATGATGCAAAACACATCTCATTTCTTCAAATGTTTAAGTACTAATAGGTATTCCTGCTAACAATTTTCAGTGACAGGAAAGCAAAGATAGGAGAACAGTATAATGAAACTTTCTTTGTAGACCATGAAAGAGAGGCACCTTCAGAAAAATCAGAGAGAAAACCTAATTTACACACTTGGAAAAGAGCTTTAGTGTCATTTACCAGCCATGGAGAAAATATGCCTATGATAGTAAAAGGCGAGACAAACTGGGGAAGTAGTCCCAACTTGTCTCTGTAAAGCCAGGGATTAGTAGCAGAAATTCACCTAGTATTTTTTTCTAACAAATCTGTGATTCACAGGTGAAAGTCTGTAAAGGTCTAGTTGCATTTTTTTAAAATACTGACTTTTGTTTTATAATTATTAATACATTTAAAACCTTAAAATATTTAAAGTAATCAAGTCATCTCTTATAAATATGCAACTATTTCCAGTAGATGGCAGCATCAACCCATAGAACAGATTACAGTATTTTAAAATCAGTATTCATGAGCAAGCATTAAATATGCAAGAACTGTCCATTCTGGAACTAGAACCCCTTATCCAAAGGAAACAAAACTTCCATATATGTAGAACTCAAGCTTCTGGCTCCGTTAGCAGCCAGCCTTGTGATTCCCAGGATTTAAGTGCCAGATAGTGTCACCATGAAACATCAACTTTTCAAAAAGAGCAGTTGATTAAACTGACATCTAAACGTCCCGATATAGCTTTCTAACTCTAGAAATTTCTGTGAAACCTCAAGGAACCTGCTTCTCACTATTGCAGAGGCATTCCTAAGGCAGTATCCCTGGTTCAGGTGGGTCATGCTGAATAGGAGTCACCATTGAGAAATACCTTCTCTACCTTAAAGTTCAACTTCGGGTCTATCTTTTACCCAGATTCTGGCAGTCAGTTCCCTGGAACTGAGCTTCACAGACTTGAAACTAAGTGTTCCTGCTGTCTCATAGCAGACCTTTTTGTGTTCCAGGAGATAGGTCTTCATCCTTGCATTATTCTTTTGAGTGCTGCAGACCAAATCTAGGGAACCAAAGTCCACCGACAAATTTTGTTTTGTAGTCTCAGAGGACTTCAAGGGCATTCTCTTTATTTACATTTCTTTCTCAGTCAAGACAATCTATGCTTTTGCCTTTATTACTTCTGGTTCATCTGATCTTTCCACAAGCAAAGACTACACTGACTACCTGCTCTTACCAGGAATAAAAGAGCAAAGAAGTTGATAAGATTTGTCAAAAAGGTATGAAACTGCCACATGAGACTATTGACATCCTGCTCTTGAGAGCAAGATGCCTCATCACTCACTTTTCTCCCAGGTTGTGAGATCCAGAGTTCTCCTACCTCAGATTTAGAGGAGCTGGAACTCATCAGGCATCTGCAGTCCTCTCCTTATTTTGCCATCCCCTCATGGTGATCGTGGAAGCCCTTGACGCGTCAGGCTCTTCACTGCCTCTTGCCTTTGTTACACACTCCACCTGTTCTCATTCACCTTCTTGCCATGGCACTATTCTTCCATCTGAGACACGAGTGATCCAAGATCCCTCGAGATCCAGTATGAAGATTACACAGCTTTGACCTATCTCATTAGTTGGAGCACGATACATGCAATGGTGGGTGACCTGAAAAATCAGACGCAATTTTCTGCGCAAGAATCACACAGAGGCCCATGCACGCTGCATGGCTGCAGCACGCGTGCCAGTTCACTGCTGCAGCTTCTTGGACTCCATTCTCCTGACACCAGGATTACCAACCACCTTTGACGTATTTACTTATATTATGTTTCCTCTTTACTTTGCATTCAGCATTTTACATTTTACCCATCCTTTCCGGCACATTTTATTGCCCGTGCCACCCCCCCACGCCCGAATCAAAAGTCGCTCTTTCAAAAGCAGTGGCATTTTAAAAGTGCTAGAAGCAAACCAAGCTAACCACATCCAGAACGATAGTTGGATTCTTAAAGTGGAAGTCTTACTCCTCAAGATTATAAAAAAAACCCCAAAACCAAACATCGTTAATCTTTATTACATCAAATCAGTTGCTTAAGTGCATGTCAACAATAAAGCAAAACTGAAACGCACTGCAGTAGGTCAAACATGATGCTAAATGATAGTACACAAATGTAAATTTATCTTCTGAGATTCACTGACTGGCTGGTGGCTTTTTACATGCCCCAAAACTAATTATCTTTTGGAATAATGTGTATTTAGTAGAGATGTGACCCGCAAGGAATCAGGAGAGTGAAACTGATGGCAGGATATTAATTTTTTTGTTCCACCTACCTACTGAATTGATTATATAATACAAAACTTTGGGGAATATGCTGAATTGATCACAGTTACTTGCTTCTTTGTTACTATTTTATATCTAGCAAATTAGATCCAAATACATAATACTTCCACGAGAACCAAAATATAAGTGTTGGTTATACAGGTTAAGACTCACTCTGTCTTAACACCGTTGAAATCTTTTTGTAGTCTTCTTGCACAAACAATCAAACCAAATAAAAATCAAAATGGTTTAATGTAATTTATTTGAAATGCTTCCAGAACAGTTTAAGGCTATTATTAAAAAAAAGTCAATACACACATTCATTCTTTCTTCTCTACCTGAAGATTTTACATGCTTTTCGCTCTTTTTAAACATTTTGCTGAACAGGTTTTATGAAAATGGTTCACCATGTAATATGCTTTCCTATGCCTTTTCTTCTGCAAAATTTCCTTTCTCTCATCTTCACTGGCATACTCATTCAGCTCGCAAAATGAAGCAGTTGAAATAAATTACTAAGCCTGAAACAGAAAAGAAAATTTACTTCTTTGAAAAACTATAAATACAGAAATATGTTCTATAGGGTAAAAATGACTTTTTTTTTTTTAGAAATAAAAATACCTTGTTTTATATTGTTTATCATCTTGTCACACTGATTTCTGTAATGCGCATCAGCATATATATGTAAGATACTTAACATTTACTATTTTCTGTAAACTTGTAGAACACAAGAAGAATGTTTTTGGCAATAACTTAGCAGTTTTTCTACTTTTGTTGGTTCGGGTACTTTGCACAGGTTATCTTGTGTAATATCAAGGATCATTTAAATTTATTAATATATCATTTTCATAACTTGCCATACAGCACTGCATTATTTCTTATACTAAGAAATAAAATATTACCCAGGGATTCCTGAAAAGTAACAGGATGTTCAACTGAGTGTTTTAGACTGCATTTAAGTGACTTATCTGCTTCTCATCATAATGAGTAGATTAAATCAGCCACCAGAAAACACAGTAACATTTCCAATTACAGCATGAGATTAAATGCAATAAAACCTTTTAAAATAAAACTTGAGAAAAATATTAAGGATGTAATACATCCTAAAGGAAAAGCAATTCCCTTTTTGTTTAACTTTTCTCTACATAATCCCATAGGGTATTTATAGAGCATCATTTATACAAAATTGTCACTTAGTTTAAAAAGCAACTACACGTAATTGTAAACAAACATTTACAGAAACTTAAATGTTTTAACATTAGTTTAGTGGTGTTTAAAACCGACAGTGGAGGTCAGTGGAGTGCAAAATGCTGAAGAGGGCCTATTCACAAGCAAAAGCTTTTTTCCATTCTTATCCTGTCTGGGATAGAATATATATATATATA
>NW_010510889.1:0-23157 GCF_000687285.1 Phaethon lepturus
GGTCTCACGAGTAGGCTGGGGCCTCTCCTCCTCGCTTGCCTACGGAAAACCAGCCGCGGCCGGCGGGAGGAGGGGGGTGCCAGCCTGCCCCGTGTCCCGGGCACGCCGGGCGCTCCGCCTCGGCTGTAACCGCAGGCGCTTGAAGTCGGGCTCGTCATGGTGACCGGGGGAGTTGGGGCCTCGCTGTGAAAGTGGGGACTGGGGCCTCGTGGGTGTATTTCTGCTCAAGATGGGCTGTCAGGTTTGTCTACGGGATTAGGCTTGGGGCTTGCATGGAAAGCCAAAATCAGTACCTCTTCAAAGACTCTGCTGTGGCGCTATGTTTTCGAGGCACAGCGATACTGAATTGTTACTTTGCAGCCCTCGTCCAGGCAGCCCCGTTCCAAAAGTGCTAAGCTGAAGCGTGAAATGCGGTTGAAATATTACAAAGCAGATACTAACTTTAAAAAAGTCTGTTACTCTTCCAGGTTTTAATGCAAAAATGTCTGTGAGTTGAGACAAAAATTACTTCTGTGCTGCCATTTTGTTTGTGTGTTTGTATGTTTCTGAGTAATACCCCTGAAAGTGCTAAAAGAGATCACCTTCCCTTGAGCACAGCCCGCAGCGCCTGTGGCCTTCTCGCAGTGAGAGACTCCGGTGAGAACGGCCAGCAGAGGTTGAGCACTTTGGATGCTGTAAGGCAGTCATTCTTGAAGGGACACTGTTATAACTTCTTTCTGTTAGACCCCTGTTAGAGATGATTATTTTTTTTATTGTTGCTCTTCATGATGTCTAATCTGTGCAGCCAGTGGAGAATCTGCCTAAGACTGGGACCGAGTTTTGGATTTGCAGTGACATTGGTTGACGGGGAAATTCTCTGCTGGCTGCATGAAAAGGACTCTGCCCATTGGCTTAGGGAGAAACTTGCTCCCTCCCTTCTTGCCCTAATTCTTTGCTGCTTCCTCTGGCTCTCTGCCTGCCTCTCCTGCTGGCATTCTTACTCATGCTACTTTGCAGGAGCCTTGTCTTCCTGCAGAGTTCACAGTTACAGAGACTGTCAGCTTAGGAAACTTGTGCCTGTACTACTTGAAGCAGCGCAGTGATGAAGCTTGGGAAGTGCATTGAAAACTGTCCTTGGCTATCTATTTAAAGGCTCAGGAACCTTCCTCTGCACGTAGAGAATTGGCAAGTGTGTTTGTTTATAGCATAAAATAAACTAATACTGATGCCTTCCAGAAATCCTACTCTCTGTGCTCAACAGATTTATTTTTTTTCAGTTGGAAGCAGAGTCTCACATCTTTTCAGACTGATTTCCATTTGTGGGAAGTGAGGCTTGCGCAGAAAGACACAAACATTGCCCTCAGGAAGGAGAACTTCAGTGTGGCTGAACATAAAGCCTAACTATGTCTGCTAACTATATACCAAACCTCCTAAGGAAATGTAATGGCAGCTGATTTGATGATGCATATACACTTTCTCCTCTGTTCATGCATCAGTGATGATGTATACTGCAGACCAGTCACAGTGGGCTTAATGTGACCGTCTGTTGACATCAGTCTTAACTTAGTGGAAAATGTTACATTTTATCTTCTCAAATACAGTGATCATAAAAACAAAAGAGTTTTGCCAGAGATTGCAGAATGTATTTTCAAAAGTGAGTTTGTTGGGACAAAAATTATCGTCATAATCAAAGTTGGTTTTGTTCATTAGAGCTATGAGTGGGTAGTTATCTTTACCAAAATGTGTGTTTTATTTAAATTCATCCATATATGGAATTTCATGGGCTTGCATTGTTTGTTTTGGGTAACTTGGGAAATTAAAACATTTCTCTTAAGTGTTTACCATGCATTGATATGTATTTCAGTATTTACTTTACTAAACAATTATCATTGATAGAAGACAAAACTTTGTATGAGAACAGTCCTGTTTAAACGTGTCAAGATGTTTAAACAGTATCTTTAAGAATTTTAATTTTATTTTAAGCCATATTTGTATCAATGCCTGTACAGTCCTTCAAAAAAGCAATTGGGCTGTGCTTGCTTCTGTTGCTACATTAAGTGATTGCATTTTTTGTATTGTATTTTGCATATTAATGGATACTCACGTATGGATTACATTTGTCCTTTTCCATTGGACTGAAGCATGGAAGAAGTAAAGAACACCTATGTCAGTTGGTGCCCCTGCTCAGTTTAACCTATACTGTTCTAGATTTTCCTGAAGTGAAATCTGATAGCCTGCAAGAGTGGCTTGGTTCAATTGTTGCCTTGCTACTAGGTGCTTTCTGTCCTACCATGTAACACCCACAAGCTTGAAGACAAGTAATGTAAAATTAGTATCATCTGCTCCATTAGTTTAACAGAGGTATGTGGAAAGGATCAACAAGAGCTACTGGATACACCTGGCTAAACAGCTTTTATGGCAAATCATTCTTCTGGAAGAATAGCGGTATTCTGTTCTCTGCTTTCCATGACTATCTGTTGATCACGGGGAATGGGCCGTGAAAACCTGAAGAAGATGGTTGTATGCAGAGGTGAAGATGGTGGTTGTTTTGGAAGACATGCTGTAGCAAAGTTGAATTGTAGCTACCTGGCGTTCTTGCTCTGAGCTCTCCAGGGGCTGAGGTGCCGGAGTGTACAGTGTATCTGTTTTTAGGACCCCTGTTGTGCGTCCAGAAGGGCTGCAGCTGTGTAATGCAACACATGTATATGATGCAAACAGTTAGCAAACAGGCTTTCAGAATGTACGGATGATTAACTTCGTACCCAGACATAAGCGTGGATCTAGTACTATCTGTACCTCCTGCAGTTAGTCATAGCACCTCTGCAAGTTATGGACCATGTGCTGTCCTTTGAATGAGCAAAAATGCACTTGTGCTTTTGATGGGAACAAATTTGTACTGCTCAGCGGTCCTACAGCAAGCAAAACGGGTGTGTTAGATCATGCAACCCTGGCCCAGAGTAAGTGCTCTCAATTCCTGTTGGATGAGTGGTCATAATTCATAAGCTTAACATGACTATTAAACATTTGTTCTTTAACTTTTTTCATAGACTTGATAGTCCAAGAAGTGTGTTTTTTTTCTTTGTCCCAGAACTGATTAATTCTTGTCACAATACCCCCTTTACCCCTTTCTTCCAACGACGAACCCATGAAATTCAGTTAGGAGAGAAGTACTCGGAGTAATTTGTTAACAAGCTGGTCTGTGGTTTGCAGAGCCAGAGCTGGTGGCCCGCAGCTCTAGTAAAAAGCAAAACTTACACAGTCTTCATATTTTGAAATGGAATATTGATAATTACACATGCTTTTATTTCTGGGAAACATTGAAATTGTGTAATGATAACCATGAGAAATCTCTTGTGAACAACTTTGGGAACCATGGCATTGGAAAACACACAACATGCCTTTCGTTTTTACTTTGCGTACTTACCATGTAGCTTAAGCTGGAAATCTGCTTTGAAATTCTGCTACTTAATTACATTAGTGGCCACATTGCAAAGTTCTGATCTGATATAAACTTGGGGGTTGGACTAATGACCTTTAAAGGTCTCTTCCAACCCAAACTATTCTATGATTCTACGTTCTGTAACTCAGATTTTTCTGGAAGTGTGGGATGTGACCATGAGTTTGTTACTAGCATTTTTTTTTGCTGGATCCGATACCACCTGTCTATGCCACAGTAGTTCTTAGGTTGGGCCAAGTATTTTCTGGATCCAGCATTCCTTCCTTTCTGCAGCTGGCGTACTAGCCAGCGCAACCTCCCATGGAGGGTGCTGGGGCTAATTTGACTGGCTATTCTGGATCTGATGGGAAATGAGTACTGCTGAGAGATCTTGTGGTGCAGAGGATTGGTGCTTGCAGTCCCACTCGGAGAAGTTGTAGAATGGTGCTGAACAGAGGGCTTGTGGATTTTTTTATATATATATATATACACATACACACACGTGCGCACACACATATAAAAAAAATTTCTCTGTATGTATACACAGATCTCTCTGTATATTGGTTCTTAATAGGAACCCAATGAACCCACTGTGACTTATTAAGCCTGCAGAATAGCTCTGTCCTTTCTAACATATGCCTGCTACATCTGTGGACCCTATTTAACAGAAAGCATTGGTAGAATAAAATAAAATTAGGTCTCTGGGGCCTATTTAGAGGCAAAGACTAAGTTCTTAATTTTGCCACATAATATATGTTTCCAAGAGCCTGAAAAACAACAAGCTATTGAAGTTTGGGTTTGCCTATTCTAAGTACATGGAGTTTTCTCTGAGCGGGTGCTAGTAGCTTAAATATTTCACAGAGAGAGAAATAAAAGTTTAAATCAGTGTCCCTGACCTTATGGGGAAAAGGGCTTCTGCTACTACCTTTAATTGCTTCTTTCTTATTCTTACAGCTGTTGAATAGTGGAAGAGTGTTTTTACTTTCCCACTATAAAACTGCTCACCTTCTTAGCTACCATTAGATTTTCATCAGTTGAAGAGCACAGAATTATTGTAGGAAATACAGAAATTTTTGCAATTCTGAAAATTCAGATTTGGGAAATGAGGGTTTTCATTGTAAATAATTATTCTTTCAGGTATATCAAGCTGCAGAATGGCTTATGTGCACTTTTGATATCGGATTTGAATTACTTGGATGGTGCCCCAGCTGCTTTATCTTCAGAGGAGGAGGAGGAGGAGGAAGACAATGATGATGATGAATCTGAAGGGGAAAGTGATGAAGATGATGACTCTGGAGCTGAGATCGAAGATGGTAGAGAAGGTTTTGATGAGGAGGACTGTGATGAGGGGGATGAGGATGAGGACGATGATGGAGATAATGAGGATTTCAATGATCCTGATGACAGTGAATTAGAAGAGCTAGCTGAAAAGGAAGAGACAAGGAAGAGAGGCTGTACAGAAAAGCAGGTATGTACTTAAAGCTGTAGGGTGAAAAAATACAGAGAGCTTTTTTGTGCTCTGAAACCTTACGATTAGGCATTCAGACTAGACCTTTTTTTTATTGTGCCTGCCCTGATTGATTTATCTTGTACTTATGTCACTTTGCTGAAGTATTTCTTGAAGCAGCTTTTACTGAGAGCATTGTATTTTCTCCAGTCTGCAGCAGCCCTCTGCGTTGCTGTTGGCAGCTTCTCTGATCCCGAAGATCTGCCTGGATTAGCACACTTCCTGGAACATAGTACGTATTTGCTCCTATTTCATGTTCTCCAGCTTCAGTGCAAAATGAGTGCTATCTAGCTCTGAATTTTTGTAGTATTTTAGTGTCATTTCCTATTTCAGCTATCCCAGAATTTATTTTCATTAGTTAAATAAATTTGTGATTTTATAAAAATACTGACTCAGCAAGGAACTCTTAATATGGGAGGTGTCTCGTATACCCTTTGGCGGGCTATGAACTAATGTATATTAACATTCTTCGTTATCCATTAAATATAGGAGGAAGCATGTTACCTATGGCTTTATAAACTAGGCTGGAGCTGCAGACCTTTATCTCTCTAGTAAAGGATGATGAATTAGTAATACAAGCACAGAAAGCACATGACGTTTCTGACCAGATGTATCTTAAAATGCCACTCCAGACTGATTGATGCCAATCATGCCCAGAAAGGCCCTGTTATTTCCAGACTATTTGGGCCTCTACATGGGAACTGTGGGTCAGTTGTAGGTAGCACTGTGCTGGAGAGGAGTTACCATAGCTGCACTTAGGAATAACAAATGTCCTCTTGGTAATTTTGCTGATTTTTGTTCCAGTGGTTTTTATGGGCAGTTTGAAGTACCCAGATGAGAATGGGTTTGATGCGTTTCTGAAGAAACATGGGGGCAGCGACAATGCTTCTACTGACTGTGAGCGGACAGTCTTCCAGTTTGATGTGCAGAGGAAGTACTTCAAAGAAGCGCTCGATAGGTAACTTCATATAAATGATGATTAAGTGTTAACAAATGTCTGTATGTGCCTCGGTTGGGTGTAGCTATTCAGTTCTTAATTTTGGGGTGATTAAGGCTCTTGCTGAACTTCCATAGGTATTCCTACTACTGCAGAGGATTTTAAATATAAGGAAGTATGATTTCCCTTTGGATATCTTACTGGTTTTCAAGATAGTGCCTGTGTAGCTGCTGTGGGGTTACTTAGGATCCACGTGTAAGTCTTAATGCACGTAGCTTTTTGATTGTTTTACCACCCTTAAACTAGTAGCATTGATGACAGGAGAAATTTTATGCAGTGTGACAACTGTTCAGAGGGGAAGTACTCCCAGAATCCCACTGATTCATCCTTTGAAATACCAGTCCTGGGAGAGTTAGTGGGTTTTTTAAATGTTTTTTTTTTTTTTTGGTTCCAAGTGTGATTCATCAAAGTGGGTGGAAGGGCAGCCTTGAAAGTTATGGTACAATGTGTGCATCAGAAGGATACATTTAACCCAGTCCAGGTTATTCAGTCAAATATGTATCTTTTGCCAGAAAATATTTAACTTGCTCTTTTGTCGTGTGGGATATGTTAGTACAACAGAGCTCCACCTCTTGGCATGGTGAGCCTCTCCTTCAATGAGAGGAAATTACTTGTTTGTAGGGGCATGTCAGCTGAGTATTCTCGATGCTGTAAAATATCTCAGGAGGAGAGTAGACTCCGCTGTGAACTTACTTTGATCAAAGTACATTCCTGTGATGATGCCAAGTGTTTGCACATTTTACCAGGTATTGCCTAAATTTTACTTTACTGGGCTAAATTCAGCTTTCATTTGCAAATTAGTCCAGTTTTTAGATGTTTAGAAGTGCAAAGAATCAAAAAATACAATTGCAGTCTGTCACAACAGCTCACTTAGTGGAGGGGAAACACAGAAATAATGAATTCTGTAGAACAGCGTCTTATACAAAGAAGACAAACAGATGCTGCTGACGATTTCTGAACTCTGTCAACAATGTATTACTGTTAACCTTTTGCTTCAAGAAGTTCAATGCATCACTAAAAAAACTGAACAGATAAAATAGAAATATTAGATTTTCTGGCAGCCTGCTGCAGAGTCTTCATTCATTGAAGATTTGTCCCTTTCCATTGCTTAGTTCTCTATGGGTACAGGAGATGTGTATCTGGCTGACAGCACTGACTTTTATAGTAGATAATAAAATTGTAATGGATATAAAAACTTATGTTTCAGGACATAAATCAACGGTTTGTTGCGTGGAGTTAGGAAGAAACTTTCCCTATGGTCATGTTGTTCCTAATGAACAACCAAGGATTTCCTCTGAGGCATCTGATACTGGTCCGTGTTAGAGCCAGACTAGATGGATCACTTGTCTGATCTGGTATGATCATTCTTAGGATGTAAAGGCAGATACTCCTGCATCCATTAGTGTCCTACCCTACTGTATCCAACCAATTTGCTCTTACTCTATTGAGCATGGGAGCCCTGCCCTTTCGTTTTTGAAGCTATTGCAAAACTGGCTTTTATCTTTCCTTAAGACAGTACAGTCAAGATGACATAATTTGTAGTAAGACAAGCAACGTTATAAACTAAAAATAGTGGAATTTGGTTTTAATCGTTGCGGTTTTTTGCCCTAGCTTAATAGACACTGAAGAAAAGCATAATAATTTTTCTGTTTCGTAGGTGGGCACAATTCTTCATTCACCCGCTGATGATCAGGGATGCGATAGACCGAGAAGTCGAGGCTGTAGACAGTGGTAAGAGTATCTTTCACTGTGCGTTTACCCCATCTTCTTAAATAAATAGTGAACAACATGCTTATAGCTCCAGCATAGCCCCAGTGCTCTCTCCAGTCCTCTGTGGAGTAAATACAATAAGTCGAGGTCATTGTGCTTGTCTTCGTTTTCTAACTTCTAACACCTTAATAACTACAAATTTGCTTCATAGAAGAAAATTGAGCGTGGCATAGAAGTGAGTGTTTACTTGATTTTCTAGTATGTTATAAATATTTCCAGGCTGCCTATAAAACTTCACTGTTTTGGAAAAAAAATATATATTGGCAGATATACTAACTGTTTCAAATATGTATTCCATGTCTTCTTCATCTGTCTTCTGACAAGGAAAACTGAGCAATTTCATCTTTGAATTTAAATAAGTGTCAATATAAGCAAGGACCTGTCTTTGAGTTAAGGTGTGGTTTCTTCAACAGCTTAAGCCAACTTATGCCTTCACCTGCACTGCCTTCATCATGCAGGTCCACTCCTTCCCTTGTACTGACACTGTAGTAATGAGCTGCCCAGTAAACTGCGTCAGCTTGATGAAGTGGCTGCAGACTAACCCAGCCAAAATAATTATTTTACAGCTTTCCTGTGCATGTTTCTTATTACCAGCAAAAACAGGAACAGGAAAATGCAGTTCAAGAGAGTGAATTCTTGATTTTGGCAGAATCCCATATTTAGATTAGAGTAAACTGATTGTAAAACTGCATTTCTGGAAACTGTCTTGCTCAGCTTTCAATTTCTTATTTTGTTACTAGGCTAGAAGTTGTTCTGTGTAATATATGGGAGAAGCAGGTTTGTAACTGCTCTCTGGCCCTTTTTGCAGGGCCTGACTCTGTAGAATATTGGTGGCCTTGTGTTCCCATTAAACTTACTGGACTGAGAGCATTGAGATGGGACAGGTTGGGGCCTTACACACTTCCCCTCCCTTTCTGTACTTCTCAGCAATGAGCTATGGTTTTCCTCTTCTCCTGACTTACGTTTATTACTGCTAGCAAGTCCTGTTTCTTATCCTATTTCACTACTTCATCATACATTAAAACAAAACTATTTCGGTCTACATCTGTGTGGTATGTCTCCTTTTCAGTTTGGTTGGGCTTTTTGCTTTGTTTTGTTTTGTGGGAACATGACCTCAAATTTTGATACATGCCACTGCAAATTCTTAAAATCAACAGAGTATCAGCTAGCAAGGCCCTCTGATGCAAACAGAAAGGAGATGCTATTTGGGAGTCTTGCCAGGCCTGGACATCCTATGAAGAAATTTTTTTGGGGTAAGTTCTGAAGTTATGTTCTAAAGTGGTGATAATACTTAAAACTTTTAACCACTTAAAAGATGGACTAACATGAGCTATCTTATTACAGCAAACACTAGTCTTGCTCAAAAGTGTTAGAGCAGTTCTTCATTTTACACTAAAACGTTTGGGAATAAAAGCAGCTGTCTGCTTCTTGAGATACTTTTCATTCTGGTACTGCTTTTTGCTGATGTTAAAGCCCTAGGTGTATTATCATGTAACTTTCTGTTAGGGTAAAGGTGGTGCTCTCTGCTTGCTTAAGCTTGTTTTTTGCTATTAAAATTCCCTGGAAAGTAAAGTATTTCTGGATTTGTGTCTAAGGAGGCTTTTCAAAGTAAAGAATTCACTGTTGAACTTGCAGAAATAGACCTTCATAGCCATGTGAGTGGCGCAGAATGGAAATTTGTCCTTCCCCTCCTGGATGTTACAAAGTCCTAGCTCCCTCACCCTTGTGATGCTGGTGAGCATGTGAATTGCAGTGTGATGGGTAATAGAGATAGTCAGCTTTGAAATGTAGATAATTTTTATAAAATTCTGTAGTGACATGTACTGAACATCATATTTTCCTCTCTTTTCCCCTCCCCTATTCTGCAAGTTGTGCTGGTGAGACTGGCAACACAGAGTGAGCTGTGTGATACATAGTATGGGTGATCTCATAATGCAAAAGGATTCTGTCCTCCCTTGTCATAGAAATGTCAACTGTCCTTATAATAGGAACTAAAAATTGGAAGATACTAAATTTCACTTAACATTCCTTTAACTCTGAATTTCTATTCGTTATTTTTAATGTCCTTACTATGACTAGACTCAGTGCTAGGGGAGGAAAAGAAATTCTCAGTATAGCTGGTCTTGATGTAACCGGTGTCTAGATAACTAACCACCTTTTGATGTTTGCAGGTAATGCAGATACACTCAAACATGAGCCTAAAATGAATAATATTGATACCTACACCAGACTGAGAGACTTCTGGCAGCGCCATTACTCTGCTCACTACATGACTTTAGTTGTCCAATCTAAAGGTAACTTCAGTTGTTCCTTAAAAACAGGCTCATTGCTGGTGTTGGTATAGTGCTTTTGGCACCAGTTCAGCCTTAGCCCAGGCCATTTTAGTGGGTTGTCCAGTCCTGCAGGAGGTATTTATATGTAGATTTTACCCTGGTTTCGAAATGAAACTTGAGCAATTGTGCTGTGTTATTGTCATCCTGCCACTTCTTGAGAAACTTTTAACTGAAACTGTTGAATAGGTTCTAGATTAACACAGAATGTAAAATCTCAAAGATATATTTAAAAAAGAATCTTGTAGGAATGTGGAGTCAGACCACTTAAATTACTTAGTGCTGCTGGTTTCTCTGCTATCCACAGTGAATCTCCACAGAAAATAATGGGGAGACTGACACTGGGTCTCCCAGTTGTCTTGTTCTGTTTGGGGCTCTTTCAAAAGAGGTCTTAAAATAAAGCACATTTCTCTAGGAAGAATAGATATTCTAAGTTTTTTTTCTCCCCCGTAGACTGAAAAATTCTATGCAAATGGAATTGAGTTTCATTTCAGCAAAGAACTTCAGACCTATGGGTTGTTTCTGCTGAGAAGAAAAGTTTCTTTAAGCATGTAGTAGACACCTGTGCTGAAAAGAAATAGTTGTGCGCTTTCAAGTTAGGTTTGTGCTTTGGGGTTTTGTTGAATGCTAAAACTGATTGCAGTTCCCATCTCTAAAATGGAGATTGTAATAACAGAGGTGGTAATTCTTTTCTTCTCCTATGCTTTTCTGTCTAGACTGTAAAATTCTTAGGGCATGGAATGCCTCTTGAATAATTGTTTACGTAGCGATGGATTGTAATGTTTCTTTTGGTGATTGGGAAGAAAGTCATGGGGACTGATAGCAAGCCAGGCCAACTTTGTATTTCTATCTCTGTTAAAACAAAAGAAACTGTGAGTCCCGTGTCCTCCCCACTGCTTCCCCACCACCTTTTGTTGTTGTTGTTGTTGTCGAGCATCATTTTTGGAATACAGAATGCTTGCTTAAACAAACAATCTCCTATTGGTCGTTTAAAAAAAATTAAACTCCTGATTCTTGACACATTTCCTTTAGGAGAGAGGATGGGGAGAAGGAATTCTTAGCGCTGTAGGACTGTGTTTATGTGTGAAATCTGCTGTGTATGTTCTGGACATAGAGTCTAGCAAGTACTGGTGATTTTGTAGTTCCCTAAGCTGGTAATTCCTTTTCGCAGTCACACCAGCTACTACTGAACTTTAAATCCCAGTTGTATCAGCCTGAGATTTCAGCAGTATGTACAAAACCAGAGCTATGACCAAAGATACAGTTCAGTGAATATTAAGAATTGGCTCAAACCAACAGCTTTGAAGCTTATAATTTAGAACTTTGCAATTTTAAAATATAGTGACTTGCAGCCTCTTTAAAATAACTGAACTGGTGAGATAAGATAAAGAATTTGTCTTAGATCTTCAAGAAATTAATTTCAGGCTTTCTTTTTTTTCTCTCCTTGTTAGAAACACTGGATACATTGGAAAAGTGGGTGACGGAAATCTTCTCTGAGATCCCAAATAAGTAAGATTCTTTTGATCCATAAAGGCATTACAAATTATAAAATTATCTGTTCTTAAAGTAACCATGTTTAAAAAACATCCCTTACTGGAGAAGCTAAGGAAATCAACATTTGTTAATTAACATCCTTATCCAGAAAAAAATGGGCAACTCTGGAAATTAAAGACTGGCATTAATTGTTTCAGGTAGACTTTGTTTATGCTTAACAATTATTTAGCCTGCAAGCTGTGTGGTGCTAACTTGCAGCAGTGTTTGCTTAATATACACAGATACCTTGATTTTAAATCATTCAAACCTGGATTCTAGTTTTACATTCTCATCTTTGCTTTATGTCAAAAGTAATTAGCAGCAAAATAAATTAAGACCCTATCTTGAATTTAAGCGTCATCCTTAGGATGGTAACCGGCTAGAGCTTGGTCTTTTTTTTTAATAATTCACTCCAATGTGCTCTCTAAAAAGGGGGTTCTGCAAAAGCTTATTAACTTGAAAAGCATTGTATTTCCCCTCTTTTTTTCTGCTTTTGCAAGATGTTTATTTCTTTGGTGCATGGAAATGCGCTTGTGAATGTCTAATGCCATACAGAGACACATTTGTCTCTCCCAACCCCCATCCCTCTTGTTCCCGTTCCTCCTTCCGCACAAAACAATCCATCAGGATTCTGTGAATCCAGGACCAACTCAGGAGGTTGCTTACTGTGCTTGGCTTTTCTTTCCCTTGTTGCGAAAGCAAGCTTTTTATTGTTACCGCCTTGGACAGAAGGAGAGGGAGGAGTTGATGTGGTATCTAAATCTTGAGTAATTACTCTGTTGTGTGGGCAGAGTACAAGTGAATCCCAGGTTGCCTTCCACTTTGGGCTGGGTGGAGCCTCGGCTGCACCCTTTGTCAAGGGCCATTTTCTGGTTGCCTGGTGTCCCACCTCTGTCATGCCAGAGCTATGGATGCTAACGTCTTGTGATTAACTCAGTGTAGCCTTGAATCCTTGCCAGTAACATCACATTTTAATTTTGCTTTTAAGTGGTTTACCCAAACCCAGCTTTGGCCATCTGACTCAGCCTTTTGACACACCAGAATTTCACAAGCTTTACAGAGGTAAGTAAAATAGATTTGTTTAAATGTTTTGAATACACAACTTTGTATTTCCTCTGAGAGATCTGGATACTCTGTAGAATAATTCTGTGGGGTTCTGAATACATTTTAACCATTCTTTCTGCATTATGTAAATTTTCTTATCTATGTCTATTCATGTATATTTATATTCAAAAAATGTATTTGTATTCAGTTGTTCCAGTCAGGAAAGTTCATTCATTGAGTATCACTTGGGCACTTCCACCACAAGAACAGTATTACAGGTACAGTGATGCTGCATTTTACATCTGTCATGTTTATGTTGTGAATATTTTATTGACTTTCACAGCAGACCAAAGAATCCTGTTGATTTGTGGTACAGATTACTTTGGTTCCTGTAGGGGAACATTTTTTAAATGAATTAAACTGATGCAGTTACGGTTCCTTTTATAAACTGGGTAGAACTGGTACACAGCTGGTTTAATGTTATTCCTCACTGACTCAGATCAGTCATTAAGTTCTGAACTCCCACATTTTTAGCTTATTATCCTAATGCTGCCTGAAAATGTAAGACTTGCCATGAAGAAACAGTGTATATTTTAGTCATTTGTCTAGTAATTTGAGTTCTTTCTGTGAAACGTATTACCTCCTGGCATTTAATGTCCTTCAAATTTTCTTTTAGGGTGAAGCCTCTTCATTATATTTCCTGGTTGGTGGGACATGAAGGCAAAGGCAGTGTTCTTTCTTTCCTTAGGAAAAAGTATGTCTTTTTAAGCATAGCTATTAAATGCTTTGCTGTCATTAAAATAAAGACAAAACCTATTTTTTGTGTGTATATTTTCTATATATATAAAAGCAGGCCAAGTCTGCTTTTCTGTATCATCATTTTGTAGTGATATTCTCTAAATTGATGATACACCCAAGTAAGAAATCCATGGTTTCTGGTCTGTGATCCATGGATACATAGTATCTGTGACTGTTCTTTAAGAGATCTCCAAAAGGTAACTTAGTTTTTTCACTGTTTTTCTTAAATTCTGTATCCTGAGGTTCTTATGTTGGAAAAGCTTTGTGTAAATTGTGAACAGATTGAAAGCTATTGAACTAAAGCTATGATAATGCTAATTGTAACTAAGCTCAAATAAAGCTGAAATGAGCACCTAATAAGTACCTTTCACTCTTCCATAGATTTTGGGCTCTTGCATTGTATGGAGGAAATGGTGAGACAGGATTTGAACAGAACTCCACTTACTCCATCTTCAGTATTTCTGTGACTTTGACTGATGAAGGTTACAAGCACTTCTACGAGGTATAGTTTACTGCAACTTGATTTTCTTACTGTTTTTCTAATGTTTGGAAAAATTAATCTGTTTGTTTCTGTCTGCAGGTGGCCCATGTTGTATTTCAGTACGTGAAGATGCTGCAGAAAAGAGGGCCCGATAAAAGGCAAGTGATTGCCACTGCAGCAGATATTCGCGAGATTGTCCTTCTCCATTAGCCTTTTATTTGTAGTGTTTGCACTTTTTGTGGAGTTACTAGAGCATAAACGGCGAGTCAGTAGTAACGTTTGTCTGTGTGGGAAACATACCAGTTTAAAAAAGTTTAAAAATTAATTTCCTAAATGTTTATGCATCTTTCTTGGTGCTTTTAGTTAGATTTATTGTGATCTGATTTCTAATTTTAATAAGCTGAACTAGTGTAGATGTAAGGTGCGTTTTTGCATTTACTTAAATAAATTTGTTGAGGCAAATCTATGGAAGTCAGGTCTGTGGTGGTCTGGTGTTAGCCTTTATGACAATTTGGTATCAGATTTTACCTCTGTAGTTAAGTCTCTTCCTCTTTGGAAAATAACAGAACTTTCTGCCAGTTGAGAAATGCCCTTTTGGGTGGATGGGAGGTGTGCGGAATACTGGCTTCTATGTCTCGTATCTGAATGAATCACTGAACTCACCCTTGATGACTTTCCTAGAAGATTGCTTTTTTTCAGATTCTCGATAAGTGTTGTGGAATAATGGAGGAAAACCACTTTTATTCTGTCCTCCCTCCTTTACAGAATATGGGAAGAAATCCAGAAGATTGAAGCTAACGAATTTCACTACCAGGAACAGGTATTCATCTACTGTTCTGTGTTGATATATGTAAACCATAAAAAGGATTTCTTGTTAACCTTGAAACACATTTTCAAAGTTCTATTCAACCAGAAACAGATTATACACTTAATGAGGCTGTATTTTGCTGAAATTACTTGTATTCTAGGCAGAGAAATATTGTGACTTTTTCCTTATCAGAATTAAATGTTACTTTTTTCATTCTCTACTTGGTGGGTAGGCTCTTTTTCGGTTTTAATCAGTAGGCCCTTGTGTGTGAAGTTCTGTGCCCATTAATAGTGCTCGGCAAATTGTTTGGGGCTTTTCAGTATTTTTCCCTAATTTCACTTTTAAGCTGCTTTGGCACTGCTGATTTCTGGGAATAGACAAGCAGCTTGTGTGAAGGGTGTGGCTTGCTGGTGACCTGGCCTCACAAAGGCTAGGATGCTAATGGCCCCCTTGTCTGCTGTTACAAGATTACACAGTTAAATGTGGTTTACTGAAATAGCAGTTAGCAAAACTCTTACTTGTTTTTATTAAAGAAAAAGAAGGGAACACAATTTAGATAATTTGAGAAGCCTCATTTCATTGACTTTCTTTCTTACTACAGTTAGCCGTGTTCTGTTTCTTATTAGGTAACTAGGTTTTTTGAATGGCACTAAAATTTCATTTTGGGAAAACAGATCTATATACAACATATATAGCTTGAAAGCATCACTGAGGTTTGTTGGTTTCCTTAAGGTACACAGATGCAGGAAGGAGGAAACAAAAATAAAATGGGAAATACTGAAAGTGGAGTTTTTTTCTTTCCACATGCTCCAAGTATTTTCAGACACTCTTTAAGACCTGCCAGCCTGCTGTGAGCATCAGGATGTTAGAAATGTCATTTTTAGCAAATCTGTGCATCTGTAGCTCTGCCTTCAAAATAGCATATGGAGGATATTGAGTGTCTTGAGTGGCCTTTGAATAACAGCAGTGGTATTTGCAAGTGATACAGACAGCAAGGACTGCTACCAACAGCCCCAAGTGATAGATAACAGAGCGGTGGATTTCTTTGGTAGGAACAAGTTTACACCGATTTATAAGTGCATTTTTTAAATGTCTTGTGGTGTTTTTTTAGTGGAATACAAGTTTTATTAATTCGTTAGCAAAGTTCAACTACTACAGGATTACAACAGATTGTCTTTGCCTAACAAAAGCTTTCCCAAGAATAGCAGAGAAGAACTAAAAATCCATGAAGGGTGGCTATTTAGTATATTGGACATAGCAATACCTGTTGCCCTACATACAGTTTTATGATTCTGTCTTTAGTCGTTGCCAACAGAGGCTGTCCAATTTGAAGTTTGACTTTTTCATCAAAATTAAGCTATTTAGTCCTGAAAGGTTCTTGGTGGTCTTGGTTCTTTTTAGTACTCCCAGCTAGAATTTTATGTTCCCCAAAACTGTAACTGCTCTAACAGACTATGTATTTCACGGTATCAAGCCAGGTGGAGGTAGAAAACACCCGAGTTTACACTGGAGAAATACCTCGTGTTAAGAGTCCTGTCTTTTTGGCCAGTTGATTTTGAGTGATCATTAAGAGATTACTGACAATTCAGGAATTTAATTCAAAAAGCAAGGAACAGAGACCTGTATGTGCATTTGTAACAGGGTTGTGCCTCTCAGGGACAGATGAATGACTCAGTCATGGTATGACACTCTTCTGGTTAATGGAAAGAGCTGGTATGTGGCCATCCTAAAGAATAATGGTCACAGAGGCATGGTTTGGGGATAAGCACTTTTGTGCCCCAAGAGAGGTTTAATGTTTCCTCAGATGTACAATGTCTTAAGAAATTCTTGGTCATGTTTTCCACTGCATTTATAAGACCCAGATGTGTCAAACTCACCTCTTTTCAGGCAAACTGTGCTCTGTATCTGGACCCAGAGTCTGTAGGGTGTGATGCTGGCTGGTTCAACAAAAAACCAAAAGCACTCAGCAAGAAGCTCTCCACTAGGCAGTCTTACCCAGTTAAAAGGCAATCTATACTTTCATGTCCAAATAGGAGAACCTCTTCCTCCTCACACTGCACATCATGGCAGAGAACTTAGGAAAGAAGTAGAATTAGAGATACTGATGCAGCAGCAGTTCCTCAGCTTCCAGATCAGTTCCTCAGCTTCCAGATCACTTTAAATCTTGAATTGTGTGACTCTGCTGGTGTTCCCTGGAGGCAAGGAGCACATTCTGTTGGGTCTTTAACCTAGTAGGTTTCATGACTGTGAATGCATGCTCAAGGCCGTTTCCTCTATAAAGATGGTGTCTGGTGTTTTGGGATTCTCACAGGAGTCCGGAGCATTAGATATGGTTATGAAATATATTTAGTTTAATAACCAAAATTAAATGCCATAACAAGCACAGCATGCATCTCATGCTCAACATGCCTGACCAGTCAAGCTCTTCTCAGAACAGGATATTGGTATTTTAGTTTTCTGGTTATGTGAAAAATAGCTTTATTTGTTTGCTTACAGACAGATCCAGTTGACTATGTGGAAAGCCTTTGTGAGAACATGCAGTTGTTTCAGAAGGAGGATTTTCTGACAGGAGACCAGCTCTTGTTTGAGTACAAGCCTGAGGTAAATATTCTTTGAACCCTGATTACATGGTTTCATGTAAGGGAACTATAGGCGTACCATATAATGTGGGCACATATATAGGCATATAATTAGGCACAATACAGGCACAGGTTTTGTATTAATTAAATCACTCTTTCTATACTCAGAAAGCAAATCTCCTTTTTTGTAAGCTTATTATTGTCTTGTTCTTCATATGTTCAGACTAAGAAGTCTTTTCTGGGTCAGGCAGAGCCAGAGTTGTATTTGAACTGAAATACTGTCTTGAACTTGTAGATCATTGCTGATGCCCTTAACCAGCTCAGTCCTCAGAGAGCCAACCTTGTTTTGCTGTCTGCTGCCAATGAAGGCCAGTGTCATCTAAAAGAGAGGTGGTTTGGAACACAGTACAGCGTGGAAGGTAAAACAGCAGCTGAAACTTAGAGAATGTCTGTTTCATGCATTAGAGAGATTAAAAGGCTGACAACACAACATCCAACCACACAGAAGCAGGGAAATGAATCCTCAGTGCTTTACTGACCTCGCCATTAGTTGAATACTCTGTCCTACTCAATAATTGCTCTTCTTTGTTTGGTATGGGTTGATTCCCACTCCCTAGTTTACAATTGTTTTAGGAGATGGGGATCCAAGGGAGCCCTCAGCTTGGCTGCCGTTCAAGTCCTGAACAGGGAGAACACAAACAATGAAGGACAGGGTGTGTTGGTAACTGGATTGCTGATGTAGGCGGGGTTGATTTACTTTTAATAGGAGTGCTTCAGTCCTGCTCTATGGGAGTTTGTAGGAAGGGATTTGGAAAGAGTTATGTTGAATAGGACGACATTAAGAAACTCCTATCGTACTGCACATCTTCACGGAGATAGCCAAGTGATGAGATGACTGGCCTAGGAAATAGGACAGCATTACCTTCCTGTTGAACTAAATGCATTTCACTTTTTTTAATAGATATTGACAAGTACTGGAGTGATTTATGGACCAGTGACTTTGAGTTAAATCAGGATTTACACCTTCCAGAAGAAAACAAATACATAGGTAAGGCATCTGAGCATGAGTGAAATCTTCCCCCAGTAATTTATTTGACAATTTGCTGTGGTTTAGAAACAATCTTAATTTCCATCTGAACATCAACCTGTTTTTACAAATTAAAAAATAGAGCCCTCTGTTCACCTGAATTTTATTTAATATTCTTTATTTATAAGCTTGAGAACTGAGTTTTTTCTAGGGTGTAAACTTATAGATTGTGTAGCCATAACAGAGCAGGCCTTACGCAGTCAGTGAGAGTTAACAACAGAGCTCCAGACACCTTAGAAGAGCAATTTTATTTGCTTAATCCTGCTGGTTTTGAAAGCATCTAGATATGATCTGGCTTTGTTGGCAAAACCAAATGAAAATAGACCCATAACTTGTATCCTGGATGGAATGCAACATCACTGTTTCTGTGCCGCTTCTGAGCCACTGGTGTGGAACTGAAAAATAAATGTTCTTTGGGTCCAGGAAAGCATTATCACATATAATTTAGGAATCTGGGAGTGGGAAAAATGTATTTCGTTGATAATTTTGAAGATTTTCATGCATGTAGTCTGGCTGTGTCTGTGAAACCCACTAACTTCTGGTTTTGGTTTGGTTTTTCTTTTTGCTAGCCACTGACTTTGCTTTGAAAGTTGCTGACTGCCCTGAGACAGAATATCCAGTCAAAACACTAAGCACACAACAAGGCTGTCTCTGGTACAGGAAGGATGATAAATTCAAAATCCCGAAAGGTAAATGCTGTAGAGCTTTCTGAAGAATAGGAAGTCCCTGTTTTTACCAGCTGGAATTTATTTGAAGGCAAATAACCCATGACAGTATTCACCATTTAAACTCAGTGTTTACTGTCAGCTCTTCTGTGGTCTTTTTCATATGTTTATTTGCTACAATAAAAGAGAAGCAGGTGAACTACCTTACAACAAAGAAACCCTGCGGATACTTCAGGTTAAAAAGTGGAATTACTGAAATATACTGACTTGTGAATGTCTGACTCTGGACAGAATTGGGCAGACAGAACATGATACTGAGACAATGACTTGAGAACGAAGGAACATGTTAATTAGAAGAGACTATAGTCTCTTCTACGGAAAGAGAAAAATACAGCCCAGATCTGAGACAAACGTGGAAAATATGTTGCTGCTTTCAAGCAGAGTGTCACAATTTTTAGTGTGTGTTAAACAGATGTTTCGTGGAGTTTTCTTGGTTTGTTTTTATTGGTCACACCATGTGAGTTAGTATTCTGCAAAGCACAGCTTTGTATTTTCTAATATTTGGTATTTTTAAGGGAAGATTTTGGAATTAAAAAGATGATGTTTGATGAAGACTTAATATAAGCAAAATATATTCTTACAGCTGAATGACCGTTTTCATTAGACTTAAATTGTGACCAAAGAACAACCTAATGGAAACATATTTGACTTTAGACAGCTGTCAGTTTTTATACAATTGCTCATTTAAGTTTCTTTTTCCCCACTAGGTTATGTTCGATTCCATCTGATCTCTCCATTGATACAGCAGTCTGCAGAGAAGTAAGGATTACATTATTTATGCTTACCTTGCAGAGTAACTAAATTACCATGCCTAGCTGAAAAACCATGAAGAGAGATTAATTTTAAACTGGAATAGAATAAGGCTTCCTTTTCTCATGTTCTTAGACACTTTCCTCATGCTTTTATCTGTAGCTCAGCGAGGGTGGTTCTGCAGCAGGTTGTTTCATGGTGTGTTATTCCCCAGTGCAAGTTTTGAAAAATTAATGTAACAGCAGCAGTGCAGGTACCAGAAGGAAATGCTTAGAGGAGGTGGTCCTTAAAAGAGCAGTCCACAGTCACATCCTAAACCAGCAACTTAAGAGCCTATAGGAGCAGGTGAAGAGGCTGTTGGCAGCATTTAGAAACCAACTGTTCTTTACACAGACCTCGAGGTTATATAGCTGTGCACATGCTGCGCTTCTGCTAGTCTTGTGCTAGTATTTCCATTTATAACACATTTCATAGTTCTTTTACCATAAGCCTCCTGAGACCTGCACAAGTAATGTCTTGGGAAAGCTTTTATAAATCTGTTTTCATTGGGGCTTTCTTCGTTTGAACTTTGAATTGGAATCCAGGCAATAACAAGAATCTGAAAGCACGGACTGCAATTTCCACGTTGCATAGCGTGATTTGCCCTAGCGTATTATTTTTTTATCTTGATAGATAAATAATCCTTTCATTACTCAAGTCTTCAGCATAGCTGGGTCCATGTGTCCCCCATTCCTTTACACAAAGTGTAATAATCTTATTTTCTGTGATTATTCAATGTTTTGAGCCTTGGCATGTGCATTCCTACCTTGAAGAAGTCTTAAATCATGTGAAGCTGGAATCTTATGAATTGCAAAGAATAGTTGAATGTCAAAATAATTTTTAAGTAGTGTCGTGTGCTTTCTGGACAAAAGGAAACTTGCATATTGTATGTCCAGGTTTGTTGAAAATTTCTTTTTGAATCTCACTTTATGAAGTAAAAGAAATTTACTTTAAACTTTACTTTACTTTATGAATCTCATATTAATTTCTGTTGGAGAACTTCTTGTGTGTGCCATCAAACTCATTGGGCTTGATTTTTATCTGTCTTCTCTTCCATCCTTTTTTTCATTCTTTTTAACCCTCTGCCCTTTTCTCCATCCAGCATAGTTTTATTTGATACATTTGTAAACATCCTTACCCACAATCTTGGTGAACCAGCTTATGAAGCAGATGTTGCTCAGTTGGAATACAAGCTCGTAGCTGGAGAGCATGGCTTAGTCATTCGAGTGAAAGGATTCAATCATAAACTACCTGTAAGTACTGCTGATCTTCTAAACGCTTTTATGCATGCTGCTTTTCTCCTTTTTCACCCAGCAGCTGGAGCCTAGCTAGCTGGGGCTTTACATGGGGTTTTTTAAATTGGAAAATTTGTGTCTCTGTTTGGATACAGGGTAATGCAGCAAATGCTTTTTCATGGGCTTATGTGTATAAAGGTGTAGTTTTATTCACTTACACAAGCTCAAATTACTGACCTTAGGCTCACTTAAGAGAAATCTACCTTTAATTAATAACTGTATCTCCATTAAGACTTTAACAACTTTTCCTTTGAGAAGAGAGAGTCCCCTGTGTCCACATAGAGTGTTAGAGCCTCTCCATCTAGAAGCTAAGGCTTTTTATACGCTGTCTGGAGAAGTATGTGTTAAAATAGGTTTTGTTTACAATTCAGAGATACAGCTTCTGAACATACTCATTTTGGGTGCAGTTTTTCTTTGTTGGGTTGCTAAGAGCTCACCTTATGAGGATTGGGGGGGTCCCTGTTCCCATTGTCTAAACACTGGACTTGTAAGACGTGGCAAGCACAAACAGAGAGGATGTAGTGATGGAAGAGGTGAGAAATGGCCAAGCTTCCGTGCCTTTCATTGCAAGAACTTGACTGGAGCTTTAACAAGATTGTTAATTGTGTTACTGACTTATTAATGTGAGATTTAACAGAAAAAGTCAGAGATACAAAAATAGCACAGCCTGAATATTCTTTTTTTAAATGACTTTTGTTCTGTTGTGAAGTCATTGTGCTGGTCGGCTGTAAAGGGAAAAACTGGAATATCTAATACAAAAATGTTGGAGTTACAGGCTAGGTTTCTTTCGGTAGAATGTGGAAGCTCCTGTTGATTCAGGGTATTGAGCTTATTTCCTTCACTTTTGAAAAATGCTGTCCTTTTGAAACTGACTAATTTGGTATAGAATTGTTTAGTGAGGAACATCTAACACAATTGAGGAATGTGCTTTAGTACCACTGCGTGTGTCTCATGTTGACCAAATAATGATAATTTTTAAATTATATAGGATTAAGTTTAAAGTGGTTCTTTTTTTAAAAAAAAAAACAAACACAAAACCCCCCCAAACCAACCCCATCTTAAAACCATTTTCTTTACAGCTTCTATTTCAGCTCATCATTGATTATTTGTCTGACTTCAGCTTTACTCCAGCAGTTTTTGAAATGATAACAGAGCAGCTGAAGAAAACATACTTCAACATCCTCATCAAACCTGAGACTCTGGCCAAGTGAGTTCTGGGGGAGGGCAAACAGTGGCTGCACAGCAAGTGTGGAGGCTGAGCTGAAGAGCTCAGAAATTGCTGCTCTGTGCTCATGGAGGCTTGGTCCAGGGTCAGCTTGTGGCTTGGAGAGCTTAAGCAGCTCTGCAACCAGCGTATCAGACATGAGGGTCAGATTGGGCATCCAGGTAGCCACTGTTCTGAAGTGACCTGTAGCCACCATCAGGTGCTGAGGGTCCTCGGTGCTCCTGGGGACCACCTTCCTGTCTCCTGTACAATCCTCAGTCAGAAATGGGGTCTCTTACATTAAACAGCTCTTGACAGCCTGTGGTTTTGTTTTCCTTCTTGAATTGCAGGGATGTGCGTCTCCTGATTTTAGAACACGGCAGATGGTCCATGATAGATAAATACCAGACGCTGATGAATGGCCTTTCCATTGAGTCTCTCTCATCCTTTGTTAAGGCTTTCAAATCACAGCTATTTGTAGAGGGTCTCGTGCAAGGAAACTTCACGAGCAGAGTAAGTACAGCTTCAGCAGCTGACACTCACTCAAACTTGTTCTTAAAATGTGCTTTAACACAGTTGCCACAACTCCAGCACTCGCCTGTCATCTGACTTCTGTACTGGCAATCTGGAGGCTCACTGGTACAGGGCAGCTTTACCTCTAACAATTCAGGAGTGCTCGTCTGGAGAAGGGAGTCTGTAGCTGCCAATTAGAACAGAGAGGGTTTTTTTCAGGAATTTGGATTTAAAAGGCAGAGAGAGGAAAATGGAGAAACTGGTGGCTCATGGCTTAGACAG
>NW_010510890.1:0-12399 GCF_000687285.1 Phaethon lepturus
GCTCTATCCTGGCTGAAACCAGGACACTTCTTTTACACCTAACATCTAATTTAATCACTTGTCTTTTTCTTCTGAGCTTTATACTCTCCCTTCCCAAATATAATGCCTTTGTTTTATACTTAATATTTAAATAAAAGAACTAATTGTGTCCTTTTCATAATAAGTAAGTCCTCATGCTGTACTGTGTTTGAAAAGATTAAATCCTTAGTTATTTATCTCTATTTACTTTGCCAAACTCCTTTAAGGAAGGTTTTTGTTTACTTTGATACTACGTTTCCTAAAAATAAGAGTGTATGTCCACCTTTGTAGTCTGTGTAACATGGAATAAGATTAGTTCTAGATTTCTTTGTCATGTGTAGTGTTGACTATAAGACAGACTATTCATTCCATTAGACCATCTGCCCTCTTGTCATGGATCATTTAACATGTACCATAGGATTCTTAGAGATGTTTAATTTTTTTGTTTCTAGCAACTTAACCATTATCAGATTTTTGTTAGGAAGGTGTCTAATCTACTTCATCTTCATACTATTGCAGGCCTTTCTGTAGTACTGTAAGGTTTCCTACTTAGAAATTCAAAGGTAGACAATTCTCCAAGGCTTAAAACTGTTTTACCATGTGCTTTTCTGAATAGAAGTACCAGTCCATAAATCTAGTTGTCCTCGAGATTTTATTTTCCCTCTTCCACCACCTGAAGTTAACATTGTACACCAGGCTACACAGGGAGTATGTACATGTACATAGCTCAGACTAAATGCTTCCATTCTGTTTCGTTACAGATGCTTCTTTTCAAAGTTATCCTTAAGGGATTACTTAGTAAAGCTTTAACGTTACAAACTTTGTTCCAAGCAGAATTTACACACCTGAAAAGCAAACTGCAGATGTGAAAGTTCTCTTAAGTCTGCTGAATAACTTACGAAGCTAGAACAAGTGGAGCATTTAGGACATGAACTGCAAATGAGTCTTTTATCATTCTCGCTCATGCCTCTCACAAGTCCTTCTCAGTCTTCTTAGGTACCTCTCTTGGAGACCCTCTGAGTTTTTATGAAGACATATCTAGAGATCATAGAAAGATGTGATTGCAGCGGATGTCGGCATCCCTAATCCAGGGGAGCTGCCTGTTGCGATGCAGGTGGGCAGTGTGGTAACTGGCCTGAGTAAATGTCCTCCGCTCTCTGAGGGTGAAGTCTGTGCTGCTGCAGCTTCACTGCTGTGGATATTCGAACCCTGAACTACCAGACAGCATGACAATCTTATTCCTTGGCTGCTGTGCAGACCTATCTTTTGTGTATGTAGAGTTAACCATGCTATAAATTACATCTCTCCATCTAGAAACAAGGAAGGGTTTTAAACGTTTATATATTTGGGATATACGTTAGTCTACCATTTACTAAATAACTGCCCACAGCCAGGCATGTCCATCATCTGAAGGATTTGTCTGTTAACTGGGCTGTTATAAAGTGAGGAAGCAATAGAGTGAAGCTAGTTGATATGTGATGTAGAAGAACAATGAAGTATGCATTTTAATATCTAACATGATACATGTTTCTTTTTCCATAGCTGATGGAGATGTATTAGTGAAATGTACAGAATTTTAATGTTGAGTTTGCAGTTCAGTTCTTCAGATAAATGTAAAATCTTCTTACGGCAATGTTTCTTTGCTTATCCTTTATGAATGCAATTTGCTGCAGTTTGAAACTCATATTTGTCATAGAATTGAATGCATACTGAAATAAAACAGAACGTATCTGCATTCATCCGTCACTGTGATAATATCTTGTGCACCTCCCCACTTCCCTTTCTGCCTCCGATGCCATAGGACTTTGCTTTACTATTTATTCACCCCTAGCATCTGCTCTTCATCTCATAAATCATGTTGACAATGAGCTAAACCCAAAATACATTCTATCTTTAGCACAAGATTATGTTTTGCCTCTTGGGCACAGTTAGAAAGTACATAAGAAAACACAGATTTTAATTTCATCATTTTGCTTGCTTTCTTTTTAATACTCCTATGATCTTTCTCGCTATGACTCTTACTTATTTTCCTAAATGGCTTATTCACATATGACGTGATTCCTAGTTTTATTTCTTTAGTCTTGATCCATGCAACTCCTCTTAGCTTTCTACATCTGTGCTAACTTTCTCTTGCTCCCTGGTTCTTTCAGCCCTTTCAGTGCCTTTTCTACCTATTCATATTGATGTTCGTGTTTTGACTTCCTTAAATTTGTGGGTGTTAGTAATTCACTCGATTTGGAAGAATGATACACATTTCTTCATTGGCTCACATATTCTAAGCCAAACTGCTTCTCTTCTCTGTTGGCACCAATTCACATGTGGTTTGCTTAAAAACTGGTTTCATAGCAAAAAAAAAAAGAGGCTTCACAAAACAGAGTTTTAAGCATACCATATGTATAATTACCATGTTTTTCAACCCATAGGGGTGAGGCCTCTCTCAAGCAATTTATTTGACATAAATTAAAATGGAAATTTAATTCTTCTTACAGTAATGATTTACTGCTAAAACTCAAGCTGAGATTAAAAATGCTTCTGATGTTCGGAATGAATACAGATAATATACTCCTAAATAGAGCAGAATGTTCATATATATAGTCACGTTTGCATTTTTTATGTTATATACAGCAGCTGAGCTTCTGTACTTCTGATGATTGTAGTATTTGTTCAATTGCTGGGGCAAATTGTTTGCTCTTTCTCTCTACACTTGTAAAATGTGGATATAATTTCTATTTGTAATACTATAAGAATTAATGTTAATAAACCAAGGATAAATTATTATGCATTGGCCTGATACCCATCTCATTTATATCAATAATTCCACTGAAAATGATTACTCTCAATATTTACAAACTTTTTATAATTTTTTTGAAAAAAACCCTAACTTCTGTAACGCTCAGAAAATTCCAGTAATATTTATTCTAGGTGATTTAAAGTGATTTACTGTATTTCTCTTTTTCTGGTGGTATCTATTAGTTTACTTATACTGTTGTGTTAAGAAAGCAGCAGTGTTTTGTAGTACAAATACATAGTAAAAGTATGGTCCTTTCCAAAAAGAGATCAAAATCTCAGCATTGGTTCAGAGTTCCAGGTATGACTGACAAAGTATAAAAATTTTAAAGTATAATACAAGAATAAATCTGTAGGCAGCTGGCTTAAAGTATATGATAATATCAGATAATATGACCAAACTGCAGCAGACCTGAAAAAGTAAATAATTGTTATAAATCTCCTATAGTAAGTTCTGGAAATTCCTAATGTTAATCATACCATAAAGCCAGTTATTCGCTATATCCCAACTAACATGTTACTCTCTTCGGCTTTGGCAGTCAAAGATTGATCTCTACTGTGCTCAAGGAAATGTGATTTGTATATTCTTGGCATAACTAGGTAACCTTAAACTCTATCATCAGTTTCTGATCCTAACGGATATGTCCTGAAAGAAATTTAATTTTGTTCCTCTACTTCAGGCTGATGTTATAACATTATTTTGTAATTCTTTAGTACCTTTTATCTAAGCTTATAAAACATATTTGCAAATATTGTTGAAAGAATATTACTGGTATTGCCACACATACCTTGGGCACTAGGCGTTGTGTAGGTTATGATCATTTAATTAGAGACTACATTAATAAAATATGCAAAACAAGTGGAAATTAAGGCATCACAGGCAATCCTTATCCTGGCATGTCAGATCTTGTAAAAATGCTTTATTTTTTTGTATTAAAGACATTTTAGGTCTTTGGTTTTTTTTTTAATGTGCCATTGCCTGTGGTTTTATCAAGGCATGTTGAATAAAAAGAAATGTCATCGCTGACATCTACAGAGGTCATCAGCAAAGCAGTAACTGCTATGTTAACTGTAGAAACTCCTGCCAACTCAAGCTGACAAGGCAGCTCATATCCGCAGAGTGGTGGTCATCCTTGACGTGGGCCATTTCTAGCCTTGTTTCAAAGACAGTTGCTAACAGCAGAGTAACTGAGACCTCAGCGGTTTTGTCTCACCTTAAAATCCGCCTGGTTTTCCTACTCGGGTTGCCTTCCTCAGCCAGCCCTCGCTGCCTGCCCTCCTGCAGGGAGGGTGCAGGGTGGATAATCTCTATTCTGGTCAACCCTTGTGCACACTCAGCATCCCAGCTGCTTGCCTGAAATCCAGTGAGTTGTTTTCAGCACCACCATCTACTCCCTTTGCTTTTTCCAAATATGCAGATATATTTATGCAGCACACTGCAGTGCGGTGGATGCATAAATCACCTGCTTAGATGTGTATGCACAGGTACTGCGAGTATCCTGGTGTCAGGAGTGTGGAGCTCAGATATAGGTTAATTTTTCTTGCCAAGAATTCTCGTTTTACGAGCTGGTCTGCTTCTGCTGCCTGGTTATAAACTTGGCTGCACCTGTTTAAAGTATCCTGAAGGAATGTGCATATCCAGTGCTATGATGACAACCACCGTCAATGATTTTGTACCTCACAGAGACTCTTTGATCTAGAAAACAGTGTATTTGTAGTTGGCAGCCAATACATGTTTTAAAATCAAATGCTTGTTTAATGAAGGGGAACACCATGTGTGTCTTTTGATATTCTGTATCTGGATTCATCACTGCTTACAGAACATGACAGGTTTTGAAAAACAAAGCTGCTATGGCTTTCCTTTCTGTACTACTGCCTGCTGGGATTGCAGATACAAATTTATTCCTGGAGCAATTAGAGCAGTAGCAGTAGAGACAATACCTTTGAACTTCTACTTTAAAATTCTGCATGAATATAGTTATAGTCTACAATTTTACACAGAAGAGAATATATGGCGCCACTAAGCCACACTGACAGTGATAAATCTGAAAAGATATGAAGAATCTGTCTGAACATTTCTGAAGTCAGAAAAATTCTGAGGAGATAAAATAAGATCTTAGAGAAATCCTGCTCTTCAACAAGAAAACTTTTAACTGAAGGTAGCATGTCCAGAAACTAAGTAAATGAAAATTTTAAAAATGCATGACAAAAGAAGTGTTAAGAAAATAGAAACTTTGATTGCTGAGAGACAACTAAGTATTCCAGTTTAGAAGAAAATAAATCACTGTGATGTAATCCTGACTTAAGATTTCCACTAAAGCTAGCAGCAGTTAAATAATTAATAATGGTGGTATCTGGATTTCCAAAGTTACATTTCAGAACTTTTTACAGCACCACTGTATCAGTCAGAGCTCCTGTTTCATTCTAGTATCTCTGTTGATACAAAGGTAGGCAGCCTGGCAAGGACTTCCTGCGACAATTTAGCTACTCTCTCCCTAATGCACATCACCACGTATATTATCCTTTCATTTACAAATTTATCAGTCTTCACCTTGAATTTATTTACATTTTTTTTTACCTCACTCCCATTGAGAAGCTGTTCCAGAACCTCAAAACTCTCTGAGGATTAAAAATATTCTTCTAATTCCTAGGTTAAATGTATTCACGATCCATTTATACCATTTTATATTTATAAAAAACTGTCCTTGAGGTTGCATCTCTTTCTCCAAAATGTCCTTTACGATCTGATTTCTGTGTGGTCATTTTCTCTGGCAACCTTCATTTTTGCAGACTAAGTACACTGCACTCTTTCAGTCGCGTGTCAGAGAGGGGCTGTGTGCTCTCTTTGTCACTTGAGTAGCCATGGTCCCATGTGAATTCATCTCTCCTGAGGAGTACACAGAGGTTACTCAGCATTTGAGATGAAAATTTAGCATTTTAAAAATAGTAGTATTCAGGTATCTTTGCCGGAAATGCCTCCCTTTTACGTTCGTCGTGATATTTGCCTTTTTCACAGCTGTGCACATTTTGCCTCTATAGTTTGGGTGGCTGGTAGTTTTCTGACAGTTTTCTGTGGCTGTCTTAAGTGTTTCTTTTCTTCTGGTATTGCCAGCTCTCAGCACATTGTGAAGATTCTTCCTGTTGCTCCCCAGCAGCATGACAGAACATTTACACTACCACATTTCATTCCATTTTATTATTCTGTTCATTAAGGGCATCCAGAGTTTCCTAGGGTATAGGCTGGTCTGTCTCTGGGTTGATCACCAGCACATGTTGTCACTGCCAGACAGCAGAACCGGAACCCTGGACCTGAACCAAAAGAGCAGCTTGAATCTCTATTTTTTGAATCAGAACAGAACCCAAACGTTACTGAGAAGGCCTTAAACTGCAAGTGAGGTTTTTTGTGGTTAATACTTTGACTTAAATTTTTTGAACTTCTGTTACTGCAGGACATTAACCAGCACAAGCTCTGCTTTTGTACCATGGTGCTACCCTGTGCTGCTCAACAGGCACCAGCAGGACCTCTTCATCTTGGTGATATCCAAGATGAACTCTAATTAAACTGTGCCTGGCAAGTGAGGGCTGGACATTGCTTTGAATTCTCTTCTGCCACTGCTGCTAGCAGTGCCCTGCAGAAGCCTACTGGGCTCCATCTTCCTGAAGTTCCCCAGCAATCCCACCTAGGTGCTTCACCCGATAGCAGTGTGGGGGTTTCTATACCTCTTTGCATATGTACAGCTGACATGTGCAGAAATATATTAGTTCAGCACCCGATGTATGCAGGAGCAAATTCACAAGGGAAGGATCATCCATCTCCTTCTCCAGCATCTTGCAGGCGTCACTCATACGTGCAGTCAAGTGCCCCATCGCAAATTCATTCTCGCTCCTCAGCTGTATTTACCAGGGTTGCGGGGGGAAGCTGGTGTGCCTAAGCTCTGACAGCAAGGAGACTTATCTTTGCTAGTTCTTTAGTGACAGTACACATTCTTACCAATTCCTGTCTAATATTTAAATATCATGTTTCCACATTTTAGAAATTTCCTTTATAAGCGTATAGGTAGAATTGAAACTCTGATTTTATTTTAGAGTATTTATTGTTTGGCTTCTACTCTGAAGACAGATTATGCAAAAGAAAGTAAATTTAATGAAAATTTTTTCATTTCTATAATTGTGGAAAACACCGGGATCTTTTCTTTATCTTCCTGAGAAACCTGACTTTAACTGAATAATTAGGTGGCTGTAATAAAATGAGAAATTGCAGGATCAAAAGAGATGTACCTGGTTTTATACCTCATCCAAGTAAATATTCTTCTGGTCTAAAATTACACAGGATATAGCAATGAAGTAGGGTAGAAATTCATTCAGTGCTTGGATTATGCATTTGTATGCCAGTGCATCTCTTCCTGATACAGGCAGTGCATCTCTTCTTACTTACGGATATGTTTTGAAATCTTGAACTTATAAAGCCTGTAAAATTCTTTTGCAATGACCATGGCTGCATTGGTGCATTATATGGGACATGAAGGTGAAGGTCAACTCTTGTTTTCCATGGAAAAAATGTGAACCTGACATGACCTGATCACTAAAAAATATTTAACTAATGTTCTCTAGGTTTATTCTGTCCTAAAAGCTGAACAATACTAAAGTTGATAAACCATTGACCAAATATTTTTTCTGCAAGCAGTTGTTATACAGCACTCAAGCAGTTAATAAAAAACCTACATTTAAAACAGCCATCTCTTAATTCACTAATCATTACCAAACACATCATTTCAGCTTTATTTTCCTCTTTCACAGTGGTGAAGATCTGTATGCCCTGGTAGTTATTGCCGTGTTTATTGACAAAAAAATCTCAAAATAACATCTAAACATGATATAAACAGCACATCAGGGAAGAAATTACAGTAATCGACACAACAGATGGATAGAGAGCGTTTTGATCTTCTAGTTACCTGCTGCCAAAGTCAATCCAAATAACATGGCTCTAAAACACTATGAGCCACAAGGGAGAGATAAAATAAGTTGTTCTGTTCGTTGATCTAATGAAATCTCCTTTCCTGGTGATTTATATTCCACATCTGTATAGTTCTCCAGCTTCCTCTTCCTCTGTATCTCCTCTGATCTCCCCTCCATTCCTTCTTCTCTTCCCTTGCAGCCACTGAGGACATGGGACGGCACGTGGCATGGCCAGTCACGATCTAAACAGACTGTGGACTCATGCTGAGTGGGGGCACTGATCGAGGTGCCCTTTCTATTAGGCACTTCTATCCAGCTGCCAATTATCAGAAAATTTGTAGGAGCTTCCTATGTTTGAGATCTCTGTCCGTCTGTCAGATTTGTCTGAAACGGGCCAGTTGTTTCCATCGTTATCAGGAGTCAGCAGAGATAAGCCTTGTTTCCATAGGACAGCCACTTAAAAATCACCTGAAAATGAAGCCGTTTAAATTAAAGGTTTTGTTTTTTTGTTTCAGTTAAATAAATACGTACCCGTGGGGGTAGATGTGAACTGGGCCAGGCACTGTGTCCCTAAAACTTTGGCATAACCAAGCCAAACAAATTCCTCCTGGAGCAGACGATGGCAGCAATTCCCAGTCCTGGACTGATCTAATGAAAGCTTGGAGTTTGAGACAACCCACACAGAAAAAGCAATAAACTTCTTGCATTTACTCGGCAAGGACAGCTCTTCAGAGGATCACAGAATCACAGAATCACTAGGTTGGAAAGGACCTTCAAGATCATCAAGTCCAGCCATTAATCCAGCGCCACCATGTCCCCTAAACCATGTCCTGAAGTGCCACATCCACACGTTTTTTAAACACTTCCAGAGATGGAGACTCCACCACCTCCCTGGGCAGCCTGTTCCAACGCTTGACCACTGTCTCAGTGAAGAAATTTTTCCTAATATCCAATCTAAACCTCCCCTGGTGCAACTTGAGGCCATATGATGCAGTGAAAAACATTCACTGTAGTCCTTACAACTCAGCTGCCTGCATTTCCACTGGAAAAATAGTTGTATTCTTTCCATAATCTTATCCATAGTAAATTGTCTTGCTTTTCTATGTAATATTCGATTTTTTCCTTTACATCTGTTCTCTTCATTAATATATGTAGAACATCCATCATGGAATGGGATGGATCATGGTATTACTAATCTGACAGAAAACCACCAGTACTGCAATTTCCTTTTGCAGAATCAGGAAACATCATCTGGGAAAATCAGCATGGTGGTGCAATTTGGGTGCTGGACAGAAGAGGGTGCCCTTCAGATAGCCTGAGAGAAAAACAAGACCTTGTCTACAGGCGTCGAGACCAGCGACAAACTCCAAACGCAAAAGGCAAACTTGCCCCGGGCAGCGGGTGCCCACGGAGAAGGACTCGCTGTCATGCGGCAAGCTGGTCGGACGCTTCATAGAGCTCTGTGTGAACAGCGGGGGTATGAAATTACTAGTCCCCGGCCTTGTGTTTTGATGTAGATAGAAATCCTAGATAGTACAGCGAGCTGGGAGGGAGCTGTGCTGGTAATATTTCATCTGAATGCTGCTGCATTCAGAAGGCGGCGGCATGCTTATAGATTTAGTGTTGGGTAGGCACACTGGAGTCTCCGTACTGTTCAAATCAATGCTTCAGAAGGTTGTCACTTACTCAATCAAGACTGTATCTCATAAACCACCTGAGGAAACAAATCCTGTGCTTGGCTGCCTGCATGTAAATGTGATTTTTGACTCATACTGCTGGATTCCCTGACGTGTATACTCCTGCAGGGGGTAAGTTTGTATTGGCTGCATTGAACAAGTAAAAATGCTTCCACATTGTAAAACACTCCCATAACATTGACTCAAGTTTAATCAATTACATGAGGTAGTTCAGAGAGTAGTTATAGCTGTGCAAATTATTCAGAGTTAGAATTTGACTTAGTGTGATAACCAGGCAATAAACTCGGAGTCAGCTGTCAATTTATGTAGGAATGAGGCATCACCAGAGTTTAAAGATCTGCTCTGAACGTTTCTACCAAATAAATAATATCTCCTGAGTGGATATTTCCACCATCTTTTTGTCAAGGAAGAATGAAAATATTGTCTTTGGGTAGATCTGGGGAGGCTAAATAAAGCTGTAATGACTGCAAGCCAACCATGTCTACACAGAGGATTAATGCAAGTGTTCAAGATGCTCTTAAATCTTGATTTACACTCTGTGTGTTGCAAACTAACAGAGCCCTCACAGCCCTCATATGATCCTCATTGGATCATTTTTGTGTCTAAAACATATGCCATATGTTTGAAAACGAATCTAATGCTTTTAAAGGAGCTAATGATCAGCGTTTTCAATAAGCAGCTTGGAATCCAGTGTTAGCTGATGAGTCATGAAACGAGAAGAACATTTACAGGACATACTACAATATATCAGCTTAGCAGAATTGAAATTTCAATTTTTGAAATGCTACTTCAGATAGAATTGTCTTTTCAGGGGAACATACTTTCTCCACTGGAATCAGGTGCAGAATAAGCTGCTATGATTATGCAAGCCCCACCACTAAGATTATTACAAGTATTTAAATCTTCCTCAATTCTTATACTATGGTTTGAAAACTTCATTCCAAACTATGTTTCATGTGTAAAACTGTTTAAAGCATGAAATCTAAAGTGTGTCCTGAACCAATGTAGCACAACTTCATTTTGAATTGGTGAAAACCATAATTATGAGTAACCAGAGTTTGTAATGTTGTGCTACTTTATTTTTGCTGAATGAGGTAGAAGTGCCTCAGGATAGTGTTCTGTAGCCACATTTACCCAAATACATGAGGTCAGTCCTGAGAAGACCATTATGGGCTCTTCAAGAACAGTTACGGAAGCCGGGAGAAAAGTATCCCCCCTCTGAGAAGGAATACTGGCTTGCACAGGAGTAACAGGAAAAGGGACACCCTGTCTTTTGGCCATAAATTCAGCTTCACACGGATCACGTTCCTTTGCCCATTACTGTACAGTTAACAGCAAAAAGATTCAGAGAAGTGCAAAGTAATATTATTTTCTTTATATGTGACATAGAAAACAAATCTGAAGATGAAAACATGATGTTTGACTGCTGCTTTGCTCATCTTTATCTTCCCTGGATACTCAGTACTGAACACTGAGTATTCAGAGTATCCGGGGAAGATACTCTTCTTCTAGAAGTATGTCTTCTACTGCAGCAGCAGTTGAACAAATCAGGTATGTCCTTGCTGCAGTTTCAGAAGAATAATATAAAGCTACTTGTTTAGTCTGTCGTGTTGAGCAGAAATTACATGGCGTCCTGACAGCAAAATAGACTAATAATCATAACAAATCTAATTCATCTCTGCTACACTTCGAACTGGAATGAACTTTCTTTGCAAGACAGGGCAGTAACTCCTAAATGTATTATTCTGGAGGAATTAGAGGCAAAATCAATACACTTTGCTCATGATACACATCAGTGGGTCGTCATAGCAGTGGTTATAAGTTCTCCATCAGTAGCCAGGACTGGATGCTCAAGCTAATCTAGAAGTTTCCATAACCTGACAAAACAAGAGTGAGTTGGTACAAGCCGATGCCACCCTATCTCTTTATTTAAGTGAGCGTAGGAAAAACTGGCAATCCACCCTATAGACCTTGTTGCTCATTTGCCATTGACCAATGCTATGGTGTCTTATTAAATGATTTCTTCAGTAAATGGGTAGAAGTACCCTCTATCACAGGTCCTTCTGCTTCGGTTGTGACTTTCCATTTACTCTTTTCATCAGAGAAAGAAGCTTAGAAAACGAACATCTACAAACAAATGACAATTAATATCTTTGCAACGTCAATTTTTTTCCTGAGGAAAAGAGGAGTCGTCGTACGTAGGCAACAGTCAGCATTGTATCCTCAGGCTGATGAAGACCTAAGTGCTACAATAATGCTTTGAAAGAAAGATAAGAGACCGTGAAACTGAAAGGAAAATGTGGGGAAACTTGCACTTCAAATTTCCTGAAAATATGAATGGCCAGGTGAAATGCAGCAAAGCTGGGGGACATTTTCAAAGCAGAAGGTAAATGCTGTTCTGTTACAGGTACTCCGAGTAGGAACACCAATGTGTTAGGATTCAAGAGAAACCATCCAATGGAAACAGGAAAATTGTACAATATTAATAGATTAGTTTTGTGCTACCAGGGATCTACAATTTGCAAAGAATCTGTTCGTGAGATTCATAACGTAACCCTGTTAGAATCAGAGTTTATATCTCAGTGCTGTTTGAGGGAAAAAAGGACCTACTATCACAGCTTATCTGATGGATAAACATGAAGAGTTTTTCACTGCGCATGTCTTACCCGTGGCAATGTGGAGGCATTTTGGCATGTCCACCTCTAATCTGTGCTTTGTGTTTAGTCTTTCCAGTGTAAAATGCACAAAAGGAGTTGGAGGACCAACATCCAGCCAAACCTACTTAATCACCTCGGTAAGATATAAGCAGTGCTGTGCAAGTCCTGAAGGAGCCTTTAGTAGGAACTACTTAGTTCTACATCAGTTTGACAATTTGTTTCTTAGTTACTTGGCTACTTATTTCCTGGCCACATAATTACAGAATCACAGAATCACAGAATCA
>NW_010510891.1:0-8287 GCF_000687285.1 Phaethon lepturus
CCCTTGGAGACAGCTGAACTCCATCTGCTGCGAGGAGTCCCGGTACCGTGTAAACTTCCCCGTGGTCAAAAAAACCAAAATTCTGACGACGACACCAGCCCCTGAGCCACGTGTTGATCAGGTGTGCTTTCCTGTTCCTTTCAGCGTTCTTCCCTGTCACTGAAGGGATTGATGAAAACACTACCTGTGCTCCCGCTCCATTGACCAGTCACCCCAGTGCTCTCAAGTCCTTTTTGACTGCCTTTGGGCTTCTTAGTGCAATCTCATCGTTGCCAACCTGTAGGACCAACAGTGGGTAGTAATCAGTGGGCTGATATTTGTCTCGAGGCAGAGGATCTGAAAAATCCTTTGGACAACATAAGTCTTAGGAACCCAATATTGTGTGGATCTTGTCTTGGACTCTATGAATTATAATGCCTGAATTGTCTGAGTGGTCAGGAATGACAGTGGGAATGCCTAAAAAAGAACTCTTCATCTTTGCCTGCATGACCACCCTGCTACCTGTCATCTTCTATAGCATGCAGACCATTACTGTCCTGTTGCCACTGACCTCAGGACTTAGGTGTCGTCCTTGACAAGGACATGTCTATAGGGTAAACATCTTTCCACAGAGTATGTGAAAGACGCCGTCTGTCCCACCTACCTACACAGCTGAAAGTCTCTACTGGAATCCCATCATTGCATTTCTCAATTGTAACAGGATTTTTCTCTCCTCCTTACAAATATAATCTCATTCGGCCAAAATCTAACCAGAAACAGCCTGCAAAGATAATCTTCACAGCTTTCCATTGGATTATGTCATGTCAGCTTTCATATTCTTTTACTGTCTCCCCCTTTTCTTTTACACATTGTGGGTTTGGGGTTTTTTTCCCATCTATTTGTATTCTTTCATTTGGAAAGAGGAGCTTAATTACTGCTTCAGGTTTGGCTGTAATTATCATTTATATGGGGTTTAGCAGCAGAACCAAGGGGAGAAGAAGAAGAGGTTCAATTTCATTGAAGATTTTATTTTAAATAGAAATGTATACAGTTACATGAACTATTCCATCTGATGCAACATGCAATATTAGGTACTTGTAAAAGAAATAGTAATAGGCAGGTTTGATTCATAACTTTGCCATAGAAGTAGGCCACCCTTTTTTACTGAAGAAGTGGGAAGGTAGGACATTCACTTTGGATGTGAAAAATCATTTCAGTTCCTCTGTTTCACACACAGGGGTGTGAACCCTCATCTTCACTTGGTAAGAGAGTGCCTTCATCATCAGTGTGGAACATACCCTGGGGTGGAATGCTTTCAGTCATTCCTGGTGGTGCTTTTTCTTTTTGCATAAACAATGAAACATGCACTGGAGCATAGACTGAAGCACAGCTGTCCCACCTCCCAAGTGATTGTCCAAACACCAGGACAGAAAGTCTTGAATATTTAAATATTTTAAACAAAACGCAATCATTCCAATAAGAGAATATAAGGAGTGGTTACCCCAGAATATTACGGAATATTGTGATAAATGCAGCTTCACTGGTATTGACAGTTTTGGAATAGGCAAAATTCTTTCACTTTTTTTTAAGTATTTGAATATTTAAGTACTTAGTTTTAAGTATTTAAGTATTAAGCCACTACAGTAATATTTCAGGTATGTTTCTCATCCCAGATATTACCATTCTCTTACGAATACTTAGATTCTCTATGTACTGTAAGATTGAAAGTTCTACTGTTGCTGTGACTACTTTTTTCCCTTTTTTATACACTCAGAATTAAATTCACCTCCAGATTTTAAACTCATTTCTTGATTTAGGGTGGAAGAGGAATTTTCTTTTGTTAACCTTCCTCTATGCTGTGGGAAATTGTCCTAATTTTGAGGACTACTGTCTAAAAAACTTCCTCATTGCCAGAGGTGTGGGACAAAGCCTTGGACTTCGATTTTCCAGGAGCTGTTATTGCTCCATATATTTTACCACACATCTTAAGTTTGATATAAGGTTTCAGAGCATCTTTTGTGATGTGTGATGTGTTTTTCCTTAAGGAGAGGAGGTTCTGTGGAGTTTTGGGAGATGGTTTATGGGTCTTTTCCAAGTTTATGTTCCTACAGTCATATAAGGGACACAGTTTGAAGCCTGAGTTTAAAGATCACCCTGCTAAATCCCTCAGCAAGGCATCATGCCAAACACAGAGCAAACACCATGATGAATGACAAAGAACTCAGTTCCATCACTGTGTCCATCCTCCTGTCTCCAGCTGACAGGAGAAGAGCTGGGCCAAGAGTGTTGAAGGGAGGGAGAGAGTCAGGCCAAGGCCAGAAATGGGGCACGGTCAGAGCTCGTTAATGTCACGGTGGCTATGAGAAACAATACGTTATTTAGACAAGCCCTCAGGCTATCCTAATTGACAGTATTGAGCTCAAAGCCACTTTTACTCCCTGTCCAGTGGTATTCAGCATCATTATAAAATGTATCTTTCTTGATATACCCCTGTGAGGAAGGGACTTGTCTACCCCATTTTAAAAATAGGTATAGAGATAGCAAACCATTTGACTTATGGCACCCAGGACATCTATATCCAATGGAATCCAGATCACCTATTTTTTAGACTGGCATATTTACACCCAAGACCATATTCTCCATATATTAGACATGTTTTAGAAATTAAGCAAATTAATAATACAGAATCACAGAATCACAGAAACACTAGGTTGGAAAGGACCTTCAAGATCATCAAGTCCAACCATTAATCCAGCGCCACCATGTCCCCTAGACCATGTCCTGAAGCGACAGGTACATGATACATGCGTTAGCAACAGATTAACAGAATGATAACAAAACCCAAAAAGCAATCCTGGAGTCTTCACGTTCACATTGAGCTTACTTAAATAAGTGCTTTGATGATCATCTCTGAACATAAAAAGAATTCAGTTTGCATCCTAAACATAGACATGCAAAATCTACCCTCCTTTCTCTCTTTCTTGCTTAACATAAGTGGGTTCTGTTTCTTTACAGAAATTACTGATTTCATATTCAGACTAAGTTGTCTTTTTTCTAGAGATGTCCCAGATTTCAGATGGATAGATCAACAAAAATGATAAAGTTAAAAATATTAGTCAGGAAGGGGAAAAAGACTCTTACCACCTTGCAAAAGAGTCACAGCCAGCCAATGTGTAGGATATATACCACTCATTTCCCCTTTAAATGGGATCTAAATCCTTGCCAAAGACAAAATTTAAAAAAATTTTAAATCATTGTTGCATGGTGCTTTTCATAGTTTGTTTTTAAACACACACCGCTGTACCTCAGAGAGGTTTTATCTAAAATAAAAAGCCAAATCTCATCTAGTCTTTTTCCATCAGTAGCTCACAATGTGCTTATTGAATGCTGATCCAGCCAAAAAGGACAGCTTAGTAGGAGAAAATCTGTGTTTGTGTATATTAAAAGTGAAAGAAAGCTAAATCCTAACCTAAAAACATTCTTTCAAATTTGGCAGTCAGTAAGCCGTGAAAAATCAAAACAAAGCTGCATCTATAGTTTAAGATGATGTAAAGTCAAATCAGTTTAAATATTTGGATGGATTTTAAAAGCTGAGTGGTGAAGGCCATCAATGTTAGAAATCAAAGCATGCAAAGGAAAAGAATAATTAAGACCTGAAAGTCCATTTAGGGTTTCCTTAAGGTTAAAAATGCAAAGCTACTTTAAGTACAGGTTAAAATACTTGTCAATCTATAAAGGAGATCACAGGGATGTTACATCTGGTGAAATAGGTACAGACAATGAAGAGTCTCTGATGGAAAATGCGGAAAAAATTATAAAAGTCCGTTTTGATGTGAAAGCATCATGAAATGACACAAAGGCTGGCCCTGCAAGTAAAGAAATAAAATAAATATTGAGCCTCTTATAAAGCAAATGTGCTGTATAAATAAGAACATACATGTTATTCTTGTGTGATGAAAAAGAATTAATATAAGGAAGGCTAACTGAAGAAATAAACATAGATGCAAATATTCTTACACAGACAGGTAACAGGTTGAAATATGCCATGGTTTACACAACTATATGGCAGAAAGGCAGATTAGATTGGTCTATATGAATTTCCATGTATTTATCTATCTGGCTTATTTCATAGCTTCTATTTTAACAAATAAAGGAAACATTTGTCCAGTGGCAGAACTTTTGAGTCATTGAGTTCTTCCCATCCCAGACTGAGAGAAAGCCTATTTTTTTATATTATAAATTGAGAGATCTGACCAAACCAATGCAAATTGCTTCATTTAAATATTTTTGAGCTCTGATTTTGATTTTAGCTTTTTATTATTTTTTTCTATATTTCAAAGCAAAGACTTACTTCAAACAAAAAGATATAATTAAGGTCTTCCTTTTACACATGTCAGAATGGACCATTCTGACATTTCAGAAATGTTGTTCAAAACGTAGGAACAGAAAATTAATCAAAATCAACCCCTTATTATAAAGCAGTAGTAATTTGATTACATACAGGTATTTAGAAACTTTAAACAGAAAAAAAAAGTCTTTGCAAACCTCATAAGTACCTTATAATATTTGAGCTAAGAAAGATATCTAGGGTCTTGAAATGTCCCTCAGTATCCCTGCCTTTCTCATGGCTTGTTGAGAAGGACCTCAAGACTGTAATCCCACTAATTCTAAATGCGCAGTGACTTTTCCTAAACAGCAACCAGTTTGGGGACATTACTTTTTTAGGGTAACATTAATAGAACTGAGATAAAAATGGCCTAAACCTGTGAGTTATTGTCAGTCAGGAGGATGAAGGTTCCTTTCAGCCAGTATGTCATGGGATGAGGTCACAAACCAGCATACTTGAAACCCATTCAAATTCTTTCTCTGCTTAAAGATACGGACCTAGATCAAGAGTAGGACTTGATCTCAGCAATGCATTTATCAGTGGGTAAAAGGTAGGTGAGAATTCTTGACTATGGAGCAATCAAGCACACTTTTCCCAAAGGAGACAAAAGCATCTTGATTTTATGATCTCTCTTTGTGCCAGGTTGAAAGACTTGCTTTATGTCAGTTACAGAAAGAATTTCCCTCTCCTGATTTTTAGCTCAGTATCATGACCATAGTTCCACTGCAGATCAGGGACAACAAAGTCCCTGAACCTATACAGCAATTGTTGAACCTCCCTCTGAATGTGCAGTTGTCTTTCTAGTAATAAAATAAGCTTCATGTTGTAATGATATTTTCTTTGATTTGGCTCCCTGCTTTGACTTCACTCACAGATGGAAAAAGTTATTGGCTGCAGAGAATCAACGGTAACAAATTGTGACTATTCTTCTGTGGGTAGTAATTTGTAGATGGCTGGGGTTGTTCTTGCTCATTGTACTAACAAAAATAAAGTAAAAAATGGATAATTGAGGTAAAGAACAGGTTAGACTGTGCAAGTTGTTGAACTTTTCATTGCAACCTTGAGGAGATTAAAACTTGATCATCACCTACAACAACTCATACTGCCATTCCCCATTCCTTGGAGACTGGAAAATAAGGGCACATTTTGATCTGTGTATATCACCCACTTCTGAAATAGCTGGAGTTGTGGGCTGTGTTGACAACCACAGCTATCCTGATGAACCTCTAACTTGAACACCTACAGATGGAATGAACGCCCCTTCAGAGACCCAGGGAAGAAAAAAACCACTCTGCATTGACAGAGAGGTGGTTGTATGGGGATACAAACCTTGATTTAAAACAACAGGCAGTGCGTCAGTGCTGCACATGAACTTTTGGGAAGGTTGGGTAGCCAAAATACCCCATCTACCCTCTGGCACAGAAGCCACCCTGTGTTCAAGAAGTGTTTGTGGTTCCACTTTCTGCTGTTCAGTGCAGCTCTCTTTGTGAGGTTTCTGACATTTAGTAAGAGATAACAGATTAAGCCAAGTGCAGAGATAATGAAATATAAATTAGTAGGTTTGCCAGCCTTTATCCACAGCACTGTCAGAGCGTATTATCTGGTATATCTAGCTCAGAGCAGTCAGTTAAATTTCCCCTTATCAGAAACTGAGTGTGAAGTGTGGTAATGTTGCTAAGTGCAGAACAAAAATCTCTCTTTTTTTGCATCCCATGACCGCTCCAGGCAACATTCTTGGAAACCTCTGAGTAGGAAGGAAAAGAAGACCCTGAGATATATACACTGTGACAAGCCAGGAGGCTAAGCTCCACCGGTAAACCATCCTGTGAGCGGCAGTCGCCTGTGGCTGTGACATTACCACACTTTGCTCAGCTTCAGAAAGGGAAATTTAACTGACGACTGCTATGAACTGAAGCCACAGCCTAAACCAGATAATACACCCTGACAATACTGTCAGGCAAAAAAGGCTGTGTTCCCATTGATTTCATTGCATCGGAGACATATTACCCAGGGCTGTGTATGTTTGAGGGTATATGTGAACACTGTGGGAATATCAAAGGGAAAGACACACTGATTTGGGCAGAAACAGGCCTTGCAGAGATAAATCCCCGAAGAGCACTGACTGAAATACATATTATTTGGCGAAGCGGGCATGGCAAAGATATTGATAGTAATTATAACTTAATCCTCAATCTACATCTGATATACCCTGCTGGGTTTGTTTAAAGGAGTGGAAAGCAGGGGAAATAACATTTCTTGCATCTTGGGGTTGTTTCTGAAGGATTGGAAGTCCAGTTTGTCCGCATTTCCAGCAGGATACAAACATCAGTGACAGACAAAACTCAAAAGGTTCAGAGCTTGGGTCCAGCTCAGAAAGGATGCAAAATTCTTTTAAACTTTTGGGCCTTGGACTACAGATGCTGCATAAACAGGTTTTGTGATCATATGATAAAGGTAATATCTAGTGTCACAATATATATTCTAAAAAAATTAAGAAGAGTTTTGAAACAAAAATGGTTCTTGTACTTTAGAACATAGGCCAGCCTCTAATTACGTGGCTTACAAGAAAACTTCTCTGAAGTTGAAAATTTGTTACTCTTCCCATGTTTTCACTAACGTTTGTTAACCTTTACCTAGCACTTGTCCCCTTGAAAACTGTGGATCTCAATGTCTGTAGTAAAATGCTACTTCTTAAATTTGTATTGCTTCATTGATGTCCATATTTTCTTTAGCTTAAGAAACATAAGAAAATTTCACATGATCCCTTTTATCTCTACTTGTTCTGAACAGAGCTTTGGTGTACAAGTACAGCAAGAAGGAAAGTTGAAAATGTGTGGTTTAGAATCTCAAATAAACTTTGTCATAAAAATATCAAGGGTTCCAGATGATCAAGACTTTCATGGAGTCTTGATCTACAGGTCTGTTGGACTGCTGGTGTCAACCTTTGCTTGAGGGCTTTGTGGGAACTTCTGGATGGCAGGGTATGAAACTGTCTCTGTTTACGGTAAGCACATTCAGTTCCCATCCTTCTGCAACATGTGCTGCAGAATTGGATTGAGTTTGTCACGAACAGTTGTGTTGCTCCTGAGACTATCAGAAGAAGTTGACCAAGTCTCATGACTCTTAATTTGTGCTTACTAATGTAGGGCATCCTTTGAAAAAAGGAGGGAATGGGGAAAGCCATTGGTCAAACAAATTATTATTTGTTGCATCTTTTACAATGGGAATGTTTATTAAAAATATAAAGCAAGAAATAACAGACCCCTGACTTAATGTAAAAGACGTCTTTGGAATATTTGCGATTAACTCGCTCTTCATTTCACTGGTGTGCTATCTAGCTGCAAACACTGTCTTTTTCTCACTCTTAAGAATTCAAGAGCTTCAACCCCAGCACTCTGCAAAAGCCATAAATTAGGATCCAAGATGAACTGATGTTTCATTTGAAACGTTTCATGCCGGTTTGCAGCTTCCAAATTAGCATGAAACAGCACCAGAGGAAGCAGAGGGATTCTCCTGCATTGTACAAAGAGCTATGTGAACTTTTGAAATGCCTGAGATCTCATTACTGACAACATTTTGACCTCAGAGTTTTCATGTGCTGACCTGAGGGCTGCCTTTGGAAGCAGAAATGCAGATTGCCCATTCAGTTTGACTGCATGCGTTTATCAAGCCAGATGATATTTTTCAAATGCAAAGCAACAGTATGTGGCTTCCAAAACTGAGGAAAAGTAATTAAAAATTATAGATATGAAAGTAGGATGAATAAGCAATCAGCTAGGAAAAAGGCAGACAGAATGCAGTCCTTCCTGGTGTGCTTTTGGTAAGCTTTTATGTTTTGTTGCTAAGCCTGTTGAATCCCATCCAGAGATCTGGGATTAAAAGCTCTACAGAGGCTTAAAGTACCAAACAGAAAGCAGGGAA
>NW_010510891.1:8318-11823 GCF_000687285.1 Phaethon lepturus
AAGCTACTTCTTGTTACTCCTGTGACCCAGTTTTATTGGGAATGCTATTCAGCAGCAAAAAGGAAAAGAATATCTGAGTTAAGGTAATAGAGAAAATACTAAGAAAACATTTTCTGTTTAGTTGGAAAACTAAACATTCTGTTCCCACTGAAGCCAAAAAGAGAGTCACTGCTAATGTCAACAGAGCCAGAGGTTCAACACAATACAAAACCTTTTTAAAATTTGGACTTACTATTTTAAAAGAGACGTTAAGTCAAAGTTTGGGGAACAGTACTTCATTCTCGTTGCTTGGGTCCCAGTAAAGACTAAGTAGTTTAGAAACGTTCCTTAGGGCTCCAGATGATTGTTTCTTTCAAGAGAAAGTCTGGAGACAAGTCTTTGTGTGTCCCACTATTTAAGGGACAGCAGCTAAAAAATCTGGTGACCTGGTCACATTTTTCACCCAATCTCTCTCTGTTCAGCTGAGATGTTACGGAACAAACGTAGAAACTCTAAGGTAGAAGGAGCCGCAAAGAACTTTCTGTGCAGAGCAAGGAAGGAGTCAGTGTCAGCAGTGCAACAGGTCAGTTTGGACTTGTACTTCAACGCAGATTTTTAGCTTCCTTGCACTACGCGCAAGACTTGTGAGTGCAACGCTTATCACCGATCCCCTTGTTCCTTTGTGGGATTGTTGTATTCCACTGCAACAAAATAATGCTGCAAGCAATCTCTTCTCTCAGTCTCATTTTCATCCCAGTTTGCTCCACTCTGGAAATTAGCCAGATGGTGGTGTTTAAACTGTTTTTAAAATACATAGTGGAAAAACCTCACCTCCAGACTCCGCAAGACTTCCCTAACTGACTATGACTGAATGGAAAATTCTGCTGCCCTGATTAAACTTATATGTAGAGGTGAATAAAATATAAAAGAGGTCTTGAGCATCATCTTTTATTTAGTGTCTTGTCCGATAAGTATGATCATACTTTTAAGGATCACAGTATATTTTTAGACACCTTGTAAAGCACTCAAGCTTTTGCTTAGAGTACTAAGAGTGTATGGTTTAATAAGCCAGCTGACAGAACATTAGTGACATCAAAGCAATGGGAAAAACTCTGTTTGCTTGCTTTTTCTTTCATCTGACTTTAAAATATAGTGCAATCAACAGGATTAGGAGAGAAAAACACACATACACATGCAAACCAAGTGCATATGATGAATACTACGTGATGAACTGTTGGAAAATAATGCTTATTTTCAGGAAACCAAGATATTCTGCTCCTTCTAAATTCACATAAGATTTTATGCAAGCCCACTGTTTCAATCTGCTTGTATGTTGCCGTTCATCATGGGGTTTCTTGGAGATATCAGATTGATGCCATCTGGGTATTGTGTAGACAGTAAAAGTACACGATGCTTCTCCTCCCTTCTGCCATTAATCTTCAGTTTGTCAGGGTTGCTCTTGAAGAGAGAGAATATTCAAGTTTCTATGCCTAATGTCAGGCTATAACAGAGAAAGTAGGTGTTATATCCATCAGGTCACATCTGACATAGACACCATACATGGGACACATGTCACCCAATTTAAAATGTTTGCAGAGCTTGTCTCCCACAGTATCCAGCAAAGCCAACATAGAGGAAAGTGCACTTTTAGAGAGTAATTAATCTGAGCTCTTTGAGACATTTATTTGGAATGAGCTGCACTGGTTCCTAAAAGTGCTTTTTTTTCCCCTCCATTTTTCTATTTCTCCTTTCTTTCTACAGGGGGGTTAGAGCATGTGGTTATAGGTATCTGCATGGTACATGATGAAAGTTAGATTAAATTAATTTGGTTGCATTTCTACGTATGCTACTCTTGAAGCCTCAAAACTTTTCACATAACTGATTGTCCTTAGAACCATCTTGTGTTAGATGACACCATGTTACTCTCTTGGTTGGACTTCTCACTCGTCAGAGAAGATCTCATAACGAAGGGAACTCCAAGCTAACTGCAAGGAATTCACAACTGGCAAGCTCCAAATCACACCTGGGTGTAGAGTGATTGAAATATCATCCACTTTGCACATCACCACCTCCTACTGGCTGCCTAAAATTATTCATTACAGGGGAAGATTTGCTCTCTGAACATCATTTGGGATACAAAATTAGCAAAAGATTACATATCGGTTAATCTTTTTAGTCACTTCAGCAATGATCTCGTTATGCAAAATCTTTCAGAGGTTGCAATGTTGTACCTTTGCCCTTTGGTTCTGCAAAAGATGGGGAGAACAATGTTCTCTCTTATGTCACCAATGTTCATATACTAATGTTTGCTAAGTTATAATACAGGAAAGGTGCATGTACAACCCCACAGATACGTAATTTCCAGAAGCCTCTGGTTCCAGTTATTGCCCATTTAGGTTGTTCCCTACAATGGCATTACTAAAATGGTAAAAAATTGACTTATATTGTTTTAATTTGAGTTATTTATAAAACACTATCTCGTGATTAGCATATGATCATTAGGGCTTCCCCTGCAGGTGTTGAGGCCTGTTCATGGGAGAACACTATCTTTGAAAAAGAGAGATTTACCTGTTTACACATCGTGTAACATGTCTCTGTTGTTCCAATACTTTGCACAAAGTGGCAGAACAGCAGGATTTCCTAATTCACTGGTAAGCCAAGTGCTCATGTCTATGTTACTTTCCATATAAAACACTTAGAATACACTCAGCTGTGAACGTAGAGCCAAAGCTGAACGGTGAATTCTCCTTAAGGCCTGATTTTCCAGGCAGTTTTTTGCCTATGGAGATGTTTCAGCATTAATTTTGATCATATTCTCTTTCACACCCTCTATCTAAGGTACTAAAAAGGGAATTCACAGGAATTCGTAAGGTGCCATAAGCAATGTTCTCAGAAGTGTAAAAGAAATGAATACGATAATAGCTTTCAAACTAAGTTCTCCTCAATGTGTTTAGTTCACTGGGTGTTAAAGAACATTTAGTAACAGTTTAAACGAGTCAAATGAGGATGCAATCAGAATTCATCAGGTAAGGCATCCAAACTGAATGTTATACCCTCTTTGTGCGTGCTGTAAAGGTTTCTCTCCCCTCCTGACCTGTTCAGATGAAAGTTGGTTGGCTTCTTTAAAGCACAGTTTTCAGGCGCCTTTATCAGAGCACTGGAAAAGATGGGATTGACTTTTTTTCTCCTCCTCTCTTTTTTTTTTTCTGTTTTCCTTTTAATCCTAGTGTTTAATATCTCAGCCCACTCTGCATAATGGGACCTGTCAGGCTGCTGCTGGAAGTTTCTAAGCAAGGGCAGCACATTGGGCATGTCCAGTGCTGGAAGCATGTTTCAAATCAGGTAAAATCTGTTCTTTCTGGCATTAAGAGGTTAGTCCCACTCAGAGTTGGGTTACAGCACATGTTGCACATTCTCCTAGTTCTAGATGTGTAAGGTCAAGGTCTCTAGGAAATGTCATGAGCTGGCTGCAAAGTTTGCACTTGTTTCATCACTAATGAGGTTCAATAAGGCCAAGTGCCGGGTC
>NW_010510892.1:0-4389 GCF_000687285.1 Phaethon lepturus
AAAAAAAAAAAAGGTGAGATATTTCAAAAAGCTGCCCAAACCCACAACTAATCTATGTCACTACTTGAGCTTTTAGGACATAGTGAGTTAAACATCGTCCCCGTAGTCGCACGAATGGGATTTTAATCTCCGAGTGAGTTTCTGCAGTTTATAAATAATGCTTAGAGACATGTTTCAATCAAAGGGTGTAAGGCACTATATGAAGGCCAAGCAGTGGCACAGGTTGGAGTGGAGTTCAGGGGTATCTGTGTTCATGTCTTTGAAGCAGAGATTTCTATCCTCCACTGTCACGACCCAGCAAGCCGGTGGGCTGCCTGGCCCAGGAACGGACCACAGCAATGAGCTGAAAGGGCTTTTCATGAAAATCCTCACCAGCACTAAACCAAACAAGGTAGCGTTGAGTCAAAAGCACTACGTACAAACCCTTCCCACTGTTTAGAAGAGCGCGACAGTATTCCCACACACGTTCTCCTTAATAACTCATCTCAAACCCCTTTATTTTGCTCCAAGGCTGTGGTTAATTTGGGTACCTTAGTACCTTTGGGTACTAAGAATGACAACACTTTTGTTCGCATCCCAATTTTTCTGGAACTTAAATGAAAATGTCTTGGATTTAAAGGAAAAATATGTTATGAAGAAAGCTTCCACAAGGTAATTAGCTACAATAATTTGGAGTACTGAGTGTATAATATGGGAGAACTTGCATGTTAATGTTACGTTTGATTATATAATGTTGATTTTTCTAAAAATGTGTATGGAATTGAGTGTGCTTCCTTTGGCTGCACAATATATGAGTGATTATTCATTAACATAATAATATAGTAAAGTGGGAGATTTATTTAACAAACTCTGGAAGTTAGCACATTTCTTTAAGCACAAGAAATGAACCCACTATTAACATCTTAAAACTTTTATAAATGCCACATTGTATTTCATCATTGTGCATTTGCAATTTGCATCACTGGCAAGGCACAAGCTGTATTTTCCTTCTGCACCAGCCTTTCTCCTGCACTTTCTGAGGCCCTTTTGCAAACGATGTGAATTCTTTTAGGTACATTACAATTTCACACAGAGCCATCTAAAAAACACTAAGCTGGAGCAAACAGTAACGTAACGATATCTGTGCATATGCTCATGGAGAGGACGAGCTGCGGCCCCATTTCTCTCTGGGATTCATCTTGCCCAAGAGGCAACTTCTCGGGTGGAAAGTGCATTTTGCCTCTTGCAGGGCAGAAGGGGGACTGGAAGGTACTGAGCAGTGGGAGCAAGGCTGGGGTGGCAGACCTTGCAGTCTCCTGCTCTCTGCTTTCCCAGTGAGGAGGAAGAACCCTCTCAAGCCCAGAGACGGTGGGCCACCTGGCCCTGATTGCCACCTAAGAACATGAGATTGCAGCCACCCGGGACAAATGGCTGTAGCATATGCTGTATTTCAATATCAGACTGCACTATTGGAAATCTTACAGTAATCAGCAAGCCCATAGCAAAATCGACCTGGCAGCTAGAAAAGTGGCCTGCTGGTGATCCAGAGGAACCCTTCACGTGCAAAAAAATGCAGATTGACCTCCACAGTGTGAAAAGAGGAAGAAAAGTCGTTTTCAAAAGTGGGAAGACTGAGGAAAATAAGATTTTGAAGGCAAACATATACTCCCTACCTTCCTGGGAGCAATGCATGTAATCAGGTGTCATCTGTTTGAAATTCCCTCCACCCCACTTGGCTTTTGTAGGGTTGATTGTTATTACTGAATATCTATAATCCTTTCTTGAATGTGGGGCTGATCTGCACCATCACAGAACTACCCTTATTTCTATAATTAGCAGAACTCTACTGTAATAGCCAGAAGACGTATGTTCCACATGCGATACTGCAGGGCATGTTTCTGCATTTGTAAGTACTGAGACAACATTATTTAATTTTTTTTCCTTCTCTGATGTAGGCTGGGTAGCTTGTGGAAAAGATAATTGGGTAAAAACTAGAAAGGTCTATTCCGGGAAGCTAGAAAAGATGTAAATGAACTTAACTGAGTTCAGAGGAGTAATGATGGTTACTTTACTAGATAATCTATCCTCCACCTGGCTGCTCTCAGAAGATTGTATACAGCCCCACTACCCTTTTCCTCCCAAGCTGTGGAATATGTTACTTGGAAACAATCAGTCATTCACAGTAACAGAAAAATAACATTTTCATGCCTGTGACCACTAACCATATTTCTGGGTAAATAGAAAAAAGTCCTGAGGCACTAGCCTTTACATACTTTCAAGCAGTATTCAGTGAACCAGAAAGTCTACTTTAGTGGGAATTATTTGAAGGGGGTAATACTGTCAGTCTTATTTACAGTTAAAAAAATCACTGGATTAAATTTTGGGTCTATTTCTTTTTCAGTTGTAAAATGAAGTAACAGTGCTGGTCTGTAACAGTATATGAATATTAATAGCAAATGAAATCTTCATAATTTGCCATGTGTAGAACTAAAACCAAAGAACAAGTGCCTGTAGTGTTTTTTCTTAAAGGATAATGAAAATTTGAGTTATGTTTTGTGTCTGAAGCAAGTATATTGACCCAAATCTGTGACATCTATCTGTTTTATGCCAAACTGAGTTTTGAATTATTCCTTCTACCAATGTTTGCCATACTTTTGAATGCTAAATTCCACTACAGAAAATTGAAACCAGCTGTGCCTTCTTTCATCTCATCAATATGCTGTAAACTCTTTGCCAAATAAGCTCCATACCTTTTCCTGGTAGGATATCTTCACTCCTGTTGTCCTTGCTGAACAATGAAACAGCTATCAGAGCTGGAATTTGGATACCATCAATATCTGGACTGACACACAGAGGAATTATCTCCATGAGCTGGAGAGGTAGCTGTTGGGCGCTTCAGGAGCCACAAGCCCTTGATCAGGGAATATACATGGGAGGAATGGTACAGCAGCACATGAAACACATGACAGCACCTGCATAGTTATCTTACTACTTTGTATACACTGCGGTGAAATTTTCAGAGCAGATTTCGATCCTGAGGAAAGCCAAGCAGTGACAGAGGCTGCTCAGAAAGGTTGTTCAGTCTCCATCCTTGGGGTGGGGCGGGTCAAGACTCGTCTGGATAAAGTGCTGCACAAACTGGTCTGATGTCAGAGCTGACCCTGCTTTGAGCAAGATGTTGGACTACAGACCTGTTGATGTCCCTCTCAGCCAGAGTTATCTGGTGACTCTGATTCTGGGATGTATCTTTGTCCATGCTTAGGGTATTTCCTTTGTAACAGTAACAGATAGAATTTTCATGTGGCCAAAATACCCTGTTGGTTATTATTTTCCTGTCTTTTCTGGCACAAAAGCATAAAAAACAGAGACTATTAGGGTCTATTTTAGTATTAAGCCCTACTTTATGTGGAAAAGCTAAGAATATGTTCACAGTGTAAGAGACCAGGCAAGAAGCATGATCATGGAGCACAATAACATCTAGCTGCCTTACTTTTTACTGCTGTTTTCAGGTAAGTATTGCAGCCTACTCTAGGGTCTGTGAAGAAGCCATTTCTACTGAGGTGAAGTTGTGTTCTGAATCAGAAAGAGGAGATTCAAGGCTGAAGAACTGAAAATTCTAAGGTCTAGGGCATAAACAGAATGATCTTAAGTATTTTTCAGTTCCAGAAGATTTTGAAATGGTTTCAATTTATTTCTACCAGGGGTTACAAAAAAAGTTCCTATTGTGATAAGGACTGAATTGGAGTACACTTGTATAAGTTGACAGGATTTTCATGTTGGGAACACTGTTGGTCAGCAGAACATGGTCCTGCAAGTGTACTACAGACTGTGTCTCATCTCCAGCCCATCCCAAGCAGCTTGGTCCCACAGCTGCTTGAGTTCTGCAAGGGTCTCTCTCATCTGCTGCCTGTACTGAAAGGCTTCCTGCAGTTAAAAAGCAGGAGCTGGGACAGTTCAAGCTAAATATGTTTGATCTATCACTAATAACATCTCCCGTATCTCGTGGACAGAAATAAAAGAGAACTTAGGAGAGCAGCAACAAATATTCACCAGCAGGTTAACTTCTGTCATTTGTTCTCCGAAGGCAATGAATAAAATTACCTGTCAGCCAGCATTGTTTTATTTGGAGGGACAATTTATTTCTTCTACAGCAGTGAGTCTTAATAAGGCCAAGTGCTGGGTCCTGCACATCGGTCACAACAACGCCATGCAACGCTACAGGCTTGGGGAGGAGTGGCTGGAGAGCAGCCCGGCGGAAAAGGACCTGGAAGTGCTGGTCGACAGCCGACTGAACATGAGCCAGTAGTGTGCCCAGGTGGCTAAGGCGGCCAACAGCATCCTGGCCTATATCAAAAACAGTGCGGCCAGCAGGATGGGGAAAGTGATTGTGCCCCTGTACTCGGGCACTGG
>NW_010510893.1:0-5032 GCF_000687285.1 Phaethon lepturus
TAGGTGAGTCACCTGGTCATAGAAGGAAATCTGTTTGGTTAAGCAGTTGTTCTCACCTGCTCTGTTTCAAGACCATTTATAAAACACTTTGCTCTTAAAACAAGTTTAAGAGCACTCAGGCACCTGATCTGCAGGGAAAGCAGTGGGCAGTAGGTCCTGAAATACTCTTGAGCATTCAGACCACAGGTCTGGAGCACCTCTGAGTGCGATGAGCCTGACAGGCTGCAGCAATGTGTGGGTGGAGCAGGGTTGCTCTATGTGATATCTTGGGTTTACCTCTCTAACTTGCTGCTCGTAATGATTCTTCATGAGACAAGTGAGGTCCCCGCTGTCAAAAAGCAAAACTAGCAAAAGGAGAAGGTGGTCACAGACACAAACTAAACCTCAGCCTGAAGTCGGTTCTTGTGCTGACTCACTGCTCACGGCATAAGACGTCTTCCTCTTTCTGTGCAGCTCCCTGCCACGGGCTCAGCTGTAACATAAAAGAGGGAAGTACCGGGGACCGCAGATGCCTTGTAGGCTCCAAATTCACCTTTCTACTGCAAAGCAGCATAGACAAAGCTAGCTGAAGAGTGGTCAAGTCCAGGGCTGCCATCCTCATAGCAGTTGTGAAAGAGGCTTTCAGCAGCAGAAGAGGTTAATTCCCTTCTTACAAGTACAGTTTTGGCTATCTTCTTTCTGGAGGCTTGTCCCAAATACAGCAGCACTTTATCTGCTTCAGCCTAAGAGAGGTTTCCTCCAAAAGACATGTGCTCCTGATCTTCCTCTTTCAAAGGCCAGTTACTGTCAATGGTGCCATTGGATGGTCTGCCGTCATTGATGCAGAATTATGAAATTTTTCTCTGTCACTATGTCCATAATGGGTTCTGCCTGAATTTTAGGCTAGACTTATCTTTCCAAAACACAATCAGCTTCCTCCTTGGAAGGTCAGAATTCAACTATATTTTATTTATTTAAAGGGAAACTGCAGTTAATACAGCAATAGAGGTGCATCTTACCTCAAAAACAATTTACTCCTTGTACTCTGAATGTTGTCCCATAACTGCCCTGTTGGTCAGAAGCCTTCATAAAAATGTCTGAGACGAAGTGGGGGTACCACAGAAGTTATAAAACAGTGACTGACATGATGGGTGGTGACAGTATTATCAGAACTGAGGCAATGACATTAAAGCAATGTATTTGAATCAAACAAAAGGAAGTGCTTTATTTGTGCAATGCTTAATTAAGTTCTAGAATTCTTATTAAAGATTGTTGGGTAAGCCAGAGGTATAAATGTCCTTATTAGCAAGACTAAATACATCCAAGGAGGACTGGTCCATGCGAGTTATCGGAAAGACTCTCAAATGCAAAGTATTTGGCATGAGGTGCCGTAATCACACCATGGGCACAAAGCTTCTACTGTACCCTGTAGCCCTTCTGGAAGGGTTTGGATGGTGATCAGTCCTGGCTACTGATAATCACTGCTGTCACTGTGGTACTTGGTTTCAGTTCATGTTAGCATTTGTTTGGTCCTGGGCTCAGGGCTTGCTGCGTGTTTTTGCACGCCCATAGTTTGTGTGGAGCCACCAGTGTGAAATTTTATTTTGATGTTGATGATGATGATGTAAAATCATCTTATTTCTGAAACACAATGTTGACTTCTCATTTTCCTCTGTACTATCATTAACATCCTGTGTACCTGACATACGGCTTCCTCCCCTCCCCTTCCAATGGCACACCATCAGACCCCTGTTTGCTCAAACCACTAGTTTTCCCATCGTTTGTAAAATGATGGTCAAGAGACTTCTGTTGTGGCCACCCCAGGTACTCCACAAGGTTTGGCTATTGCCTTAATGGAAACATTGGACAGTATTTTGTACACTGTTCTGAGGATTCAACTTCCTTCAGACATTGTATTGTTAGGGTGACTTCTGACTTTTATAATGGAAAATAAATGGCTGTACTTTCAGGAAGTCCTGCTTTAAAGCAGTGCCAGTGTCATATTGTCGTGGTTTAGCAGTTTTTTATCTTTCCAAGCCTTCAGTTTTTTTCTCTCTCTCACTCAATCTCTCTCATTTCAGATGTTCCCCAGTTCACCAGAATCCTGATACTGCACCCCACTGCAGCCATGCAGAACCCCGTAGCACTCCAGCCTCCTAAACCTCTTTCACTTTTTCCCAAAGATTTTCTTTTCATTCCATTTTATGACCTTCGTATAACTTTCATACAAAGTTCGAATGCACCCACTCCTAACCCTCAGCCTCTGTTTCAGTGTAACAGCAGAGGAGCAGAAGGGACCTCTTCATCATGAACCCCAGTCCTGCACTCAGACAAGAAACCATGTCATATAATCCTCGACTTAAGCTGATTTAGCCCAATGTTAACATAAGTTGGCTTTTCTGCCTCATGTTCCTTCTAGAAAGCTGTTCTCCCTGCTTTAGCAATAAGAAAGCCTCCAATTTTCAAAATTACCCCGATGGTTCCTTTTTGGTTCTCCACTGACTCTAAGGTATTTCTAAAAGGAGCTACTCTTGCTTTTCTTCGTGATGCTAAACAAGTCAGGCTGCCCTTGTCTCCCCTGGAAATACTGGCTCTCCAGTCCCTTTACCGTCCTTAACACCCTCCAAGTTTGTATGGAGCCCTCTCCTTAGGAGCTTGCCAGGCAGAGGTAGATTGGTGCAGGTGTCTGCTAGAATCATTAGATATTATTTTGAATTGAAAGTGATACGTGGATGTGAGCAGCTTCAAAGCTAAAGGAGCTAGGACCCAGGCATATAATCTGTGCCTCATCTCTTAATAATTAATAATAATTATTTATTATTGATTATAGTAGTTTGCTCAAAATTTTACTAATGAAAATGTAGCTGCAGCTCACAGCTGATAGCTTGATTAGGAGCTGTATTAGCATTTTATGACAATTACTCAAATATATCATAATGAAATTTGCCATCCAATGTACTGCTGATAACTAATGGGACCTATAGATGTAAGTATATATCCAACATACAGCCACAATCCCTGATATCTTTCAGATTCACAGGCTAACTGCCCTTCACACTCTACCTAACATGAGGGCAAAGGACTGATACGATGAGGGACAATTTCCCGTTGTTTCTGTTGAGGCCAGAAACATTATTTTTCAAGTAACTGGTGTCAAATACAGCGCTCATAAGAAGCCCCTGCTCCTACTCAGTGTGCCATCCCAGATGCATTTAAAGATCATGTTAACCCTTTAAGCCACCACCTTGCGCTGCAGTTTCATGATTAACTCACCATCTATAGTGACTCCTCAGCTGCTTTTCTTTTCCCCAGGACATAATCTCTGCTCCCATAAACACAGACTATGTTCTTTTTCCAATTATGTAGCTATTCGGCTTCACTGTAAGTGAATTCCGTTTGCTTGTTTGTGCTCAGTTTATTGCATCTGCTGGAGGGAAGACCAGTCCTTTTTGTTATTTAACAACATTTTTCTTAAATTTTTGCTTTATCTGCAAACCTTATCAGCAGTATTATATTTCCTTCCAGTTCACTGATAAAAGTTAAATAATGTGAAGAGATATAGCAGCACACTAAAAATGCACTTCCTTAGTGAGGATTCCCTAGGTACGCTCATGTTTGAGATCAGGCAGTTAACTGATTTTATCGTCTACCATTTTAGTGATGATTCAGCAGAAATATAATTATAAAAATTGAAATTTCCCATATATACATGTATTTCATATATTGGATTGTCATTTATGCATTTGTCATCCAAATCTGTGACATGACCAAAAAGGTACTGAGTTGCTTTGGAAAAAATCTGTTCTTCTTATTTTCTTATTGGTATGGTACATCTCTCCTTCCATTTGTTTAATAATGAAATCCCATATCTGCTCTTTTGTTATATTTACTAGAACTGATATTAGGTTGACAGAAGAATGGTTGATTTTCTAATCCTTATAATGCCTTTTACATTCTTATACATAGCTAGATTTTTTTTTTCTTCCTGCTTCTCTTAAGGGCACTTTTAAACTCCAAAAACTGTATGTCAAAAGATAGTTGCCATTGGCATAAACCAGCGTATTGGTGAGTGACAATATGAGACACAACCAGTGACAAGATGAGACTACCAAAGTGTTTTTCTGTAATCAGACACGGAAACATGAGTGAAGCCTCCAGAACAGACAGCGCTACGTGTGTTTGTATGCCAAGTCCATCTCTTTCCAGGGATCATCCTTTAGTGATGAGAGAATTCCCTTTGCTTCTCTTCATCTTGGAGGTACGGTCACTGCTGCTGTGCTTTTACACTGATGCTTCTCCACCTCGACATACTCTTCTTTCTGCATTAATTTCAGGTGACTGCTGCTCTCGTCTCTGTTCTCGGCATCCTGTGTTGCTATTTATGGAGCAGTAAGGTTGTTTTGCTCTCCTGAGACTTGCTTTGTTAATCCTGGCAAGACCCCATTTGTTTATCTGAGAAAACGGTTGGGATCTCATTGCTTTTCTCATCAACCCACAGCGAGGTTTTCCTTTCACATATAAATGTCTCAGACACCTGATAAGATCAAAGCTAGAGATGGGTAGGAAACAGTTTCCCCTTGCTGCAAAGTTATTTCAGATTTCAAAAGCTCTCCTGTCAAGTTCCTTGGATTCCTCATGCCCCACATTGGGTGCCAAAAAAGGACTCTGGTGGGTTGACCCTGACTGGACACTAGGTGCCCACCGAAGCCGCTCTGTCAATCCCCTCCTCAGCTGGGCCGGGGAGAGAAAATATAATGAGAAGCTTGTGGGTTGGGATAAGGACAGGGAGAGATCACTCACCAATTGCCGTCACGGGCAAAACAGGCTCGATTTGGGGAAATTAGTTTAATTTATTACCAATCAAATCAGAGTAGGATAATGAGAACTAAAACCAAATCTTAAAACCCCTTCCCCCCACACCTCCCTTCTTCCCGGGCTCAGCTTCACTCCCGATTTCTCTACCTTCTCCCTCCGAGTGGCACAGGGGGACGGGGAATGGGGGCTGCGGTCAATTGTTTTCTACTGCTCCTTCCTCCTCAGGGCAGGACTCCTC
>NW_010510894.1:0-18425 GCF_000687285.1 Phaethon lepturus
TATTTTTATATATTAATATATAAAAATATATATTTTTATAAATTATATTATTCCTAACAATTATTGAATTATTTATTTAAGAAATTGCAAGTAAAGAAATGACAAAAACACCACAGCCCAGTCAGAGGCAGGGGATGTGGTTTGTCAATGTGTGTATCTATATATGTGTGTGTGTATATATATAAACCAGCTTGTGATATATACTGTTGTATCATTCATGCAGATTTCCTAAATATATTGAATACTTTTTCCTTTTGTAGGTTTCCTAAGTATTTTCCTTAAACTTAATTTTCCTGTGGATACATACAGGAAGGTTCATAATATGGTCCTGAAAAAATAATGTATTAAGGCATTTTTTTTCTAAAGCCAAACCATAGTCGAAATGTTATTCAAGTAGCAACTGATACTCTACTTTCAACTAAAGACTGAGTAGGAGAGAAATTCGAAGTGTTACTGTTAAGCATATTGTTAAGTTTAGATAGAGTCCTTTATTTTAGAAGAAGAAAGAAATTGTCTAATTTAATGTCACCCTTTAATAAACAGAGGAACTTAACTGTCAGAATGTTTAAATCCTTTCCTTGGTACAGCTAAAATCCACCCTACTTAGTATTTAATAAAGCCAGGCAGGGTGAGATTATGGATAAACCTAGACATCCTGTTGCCAGCAGCTGGTGGTCTTAGCGTTACTAATTTTTGAGATCAGTGAAGAACAACCTTTTTTCTACAAGGATTGTAGCTGTTAATGTATACACTTGTCTGCTTAACTTGTAGGAAAGGCTGTGGAATCATGGAAAAAAAATTAGAACTGTATTACTCTTAGAGCTAGCATATTTGGACAGTGTATTTGGCTGCTTCTGTAACTCAGGTCAAAGACTTCACTCTCTTGCATTAGTGCCAGAACATCTGGGCTGACCTAGAGGTAGAAAAGACTGAAATGTACCATGAAATACAGGCGCAGATAGGAAAGTTATGGGTGCTGAACTTGCTCCTTTGTGGCATACATTATGGAAAAAGCATGCAGATGAGAGGTATGAGTGCAAACTGGAAGGTAAGGTCAAGCTGTAATGAATGTCATTAACTTACACTGACGAAATATACTTACACTCCCTAAGTGCCAGCTTCATTTAGAGAGAGCCACTGGGCATTACTGCAATATGTGTACTTAACAGTAATGATAATACTTGTCCAAAAGGAAGCAAGGTGGTGTAAATTAGTAGTGGATAGTTGAGGTTCTCTTTGCTTGCAGTTTGCAAAAGGTGTAGTGGGACTTGCCTCTCCATCTCTATACGTACATGCTGCTATGAGAATGTGGTGTTATCCAACTGACCATGTGTATATTGCCCTGTGCATTTCCAGTGGTGCAGTGTGTGCCACCAGCAGTCCCGTCACACATGCTGGATGGAGTTGTTGGCAGGTAGCCAGAATAGTGCTGGGAAGCCAGGGATACCATTTTTTCCCCTCAGTATGGATGTTAAACCATTGTCTAGTTAAATTTATCCATCAGGGCACTAAGTATAGTTCTTTACTTCAATATGTTTGAAGCAAAGAAATCCTTCTGTATGAGGTCTGTAGCCTTTTCACAGCTATTGCATTAGTGGGGTGGATTTTTGGATGAAGAGTCCATGTGTGGCAGCTGTTTTGGAGCTCGGGGCTACATAAAGCACATGTTCCCATGACAGTTGTGGGAGGGGAGCACTCCAAGTCTTCAGTAACTGGGGCACCAGTGGAGAGTTTCATAGCCCTGACAGAGAATGAAATGTGCCCTTATGTAATAAGCAGGCACAGAGCAAGCAAAACGACAGTGATCCCCACCTACACATTCAACTGTTGAGCTGCTGTTGTCCTTCCAGAGAAGACTTCAGTTTTGCTGGCAACTGCATTGATTGACTGTGACTTGGGAAGGAGAGTGACAGAACCCACAGCAAATGTGGAGGTGCTTAAAAAGAGCTCAGACTCTTTTTACATGGAGACGATTCAATTTACTGCTAGAAAAAGTGTTCCTTGGGCCCAGAGTGGCTTTTCCATGATGCAAAGGAGAAGGCAGTTGTGCCAGAAAGGCTGTAGGCCGTTTCTGACTGTGTTATCTTTCTTGCCAAATGAGTAGTGTGGATACTATCTAAGGTGGAGGAGCTTCAACAGGACAAAGGCTGAGAGTGAAACTCAATAATAAGCATGCTTGGCTGGGATGAATGTCACCCACGATCCAGGCCCAAACAGACTAAAATAATTACATTCTTCTTGTCCTGGATTTCTCAATTTCTCTACCCCTTCCCTTTTTTTTCTTTTCAAGCAATGTCAATTCTGGTCCTAAACTGGGTGCACCTACACCTTTTTTCTTTCGTCTTTTTTTTCTTTCCTTTCGTCTTTTTTTTCTTTCCTTTCGTCTTTTTTTTTCCCAAAATGGAGTAATTCCTTTGCTGCCAGCTTTCATTACATGTCCTGGACATTAGCAGACAGTGGCTATATGGAGAAAAAGGCAGTAATAAAATTTCTTGCCTGTACACGCTGTTTGTGCCACAACATTGTGGAGACCACTAATGGTGAGACTTCAGTGGCATCATGTACCTGCTTAAAATTTCAGATGTTATGGTGACAAGTACCTATATGAAATATGAAGTAGATAATTTCACCAGGTGATGATTCATGATCCAGTATTAGTCAGAAAGACGGTAATAAATGGGGTGCTGAGGATTTTTTTACTAACAAGTCAAGGGGTTGTTTCTCAAGGATTTGGTGATTCTGACATGAAACTTGAAGTTAACTGTAGAGTGTTTATAGTCACTAGGAAAGGCATACACCTAGTATAACCTCGGATTGTAATGCTCAGGCGCTGGTTGCCAGGCAGAATACAGGATCCAAAAATGTCTTTGTTAATGTCCACCATGTCAGAAAGCCAATGCAGTAGTGATTCCCAGATCATTTCCACTTTCTTCCCAGTTTCAGTGTACTGCACTGCTGCTCACACTACCAGCATATAGGCATGTCAGCTTTTCTCAAAGACTAAATAGTATAGAAAGAACGAGCATCCTGTCCTCCTCCCTTGTTGTCTGGAGCACAGGGAAAGAACCTGTGATTCCCTAAGTTACTAGCCTGGTACTTTGGAATGTCATCAGGCTCACAACTTGTCTGTCCTACAGCTATGTACATTTAAGCAAGCTGTTTATTAGAGACATTTACATGGTTTCCAAGGAGTGGCAGACAGAAGCATATGGCCAACAGAGTTTTTTGAGTTTATGCAACAGTCTGCATGTGAAAACATGGAAATGTGCAGACTGGACAGCCAAAGAGGTTTTTTTTCCCCTCGTTCTTCTCTAGAAGAAGTTTGGATACTCAAGTATCTGTAGGTGAGGTGTCTTTTAGTTTTGATGTAGGGGAGAGAAGAGTCTCTGTCTCGTCTCCTAGCCAGAACATACTCTTTCTCCTAAGGAATTGAAACTGTTTATGCACATTGCTTTTGGGGAGATTTATCTATCTATAGCGGTATATAGATAGAGACAGATATACAGAAACTTTTTCCTTTTTTTTTTTGTTTGCTTATTATGCACATTCGTGTGACAATTTTATGGGCAGTTTGCAACTTCTTGGCCATATTGCTTTTCTTGACTAGCAAAGTAATGCTCTCCTACAAAACTGTATTGGAAAAATAACTATGCAAGTGAAAGAAATTGAAGCAGCTGCTTGGTTGTTGAAATTCTGAACAGAGCTGATACAAATTTTAACGAAGTGCATAAAAGAATTCATCAGTCTGTGTGCTTCGTGTGTAGCAGTAACGCACTAGAAAATAAATAGGTGTCAAAAAGCTTCCAGCTCTGAATTTTTAATAGCCTCAGGCCCTCTTAAGTCAGCTTCTAAAACACTGCTGAATGCAATGATCTTTGAGATGCAAGCAAAAATATGTGGTAAATGGTATTATGGGTCCATTTAATTCTGATTTGTGAATACAAGTTTTCAGCTGCCTCAGTGCTACATGCAATGGAGGATTAACCAGTGTTTCGCAAGAAGCGAGAACAAGGGGATGGGTCTGTAAAGCCATGCTACTTGCTTGGGGGCGAGTGTGATAGTTATGTTCAGTGGCCATAGAATTACCAAATCTCCCTCGTTTTCCTCTGCTGTTTTCCATAGGGCAGGAACAGCTGTTCCTCCTCACTCTCTCACAGGTACAAGGCATAACCTCGCCCCTGCTGCGCTGATCTGTTCAGGAGATCTAAAGCACTGTTAAGTCAACTCCTGCTTGGTGAAAGGCAAGCTGCACGCCCAACTACTATGCTGATAAAGAGTTAGAGGCTTTCCTTGCTATTATAATTCTGGATTATTGGTTGGTGGTTTTTTTTTTTAACTGGGAAGATACTTAATTCTGCTGCTCTTTCACCTCGTAACATCCTGCAGTGGGCTGTGTCCTGCCGTGGGCTGCATGCTGTGTCCAGGTGCTCCTGGGACAAGTGCTTCTGTTGACAGATGATCATAGGACAGGAGTCTTGCCTGAAAGAGAAAGCAGCAGGGAAAATTCAAAATTTCTGCAAATCACTCTGAAGTAGCTTCAAACTCTGCAATGAGGCATAGTACTGGAAGCGTCTAAGTAATTATTATAATTTCTTCTTGTGGAACACCGTGTACTGAAACAGTTAATAGGACTGATAAATGTTTATACATGTGAAAAAAAATCAATTTGCATATTTTTCTTGCTGATCCTTAACTACTTCTTTTCAGTATTTCAGTTAGCTTTCTGTGACCTTGAGTGAAACGTTAATCGGTGCTTCACGGAAACTGTTACGGTACTGGAGCAGCTACTTTGTATTTCTGTTAGTGGTGTCTGAAGAACAGTATTGCGGAATATCATTGAAGAGTAAGAAGTGTGTATTTGTATACACCTCTGTCTGGATGTAGATTTTTGGTATTTTTTTTTTCCTTTCTCCCCACTGTGGCCTTGAAACAAAGGGAGTTAGGAGGAAGAATAAGAGGAAGAGTATTCCTTCAAGCACAATAGCTGGATTTATAGCCAAGAGGCTACTGTGGCTCAGGTCAGGCAACAAGGTGGTTTCCCCAAAGCTGCTAACTCAAAACACCACCATGTTAAGACAGACCTGTAAAGGGAAAGCCAGGGAAGCTGCCAGCTGTTGTGATTGACCCAATTTCTCTGAGTACATACTGTCAAGTAGGAAGTTGCCCAAACTAACTTCGTTTAACCTATGGGAGCATCAGGTTGAGCCTAGATGTTGTGAACACAAATTTTGCTTTAGATTCACCCAGCAAAGTATAGCGCTTTGCAAAATAAAGTTTGAGGCATCCTAGTTTACTTTGAAGAAATTTTTCAGTGTCACTGTTCGCTGCTGCTGTCTGTATGCTCCAGCTGTGCCAAGCTTATTATATCAAAAGGAAAGAGTAGCAACTGCTACATGTTGATCTGTCTTTGTAAAACAATGTGCCCTTTTCAAATTATTTATCTGAGAAATTACTCTCATTTAGCATAAATCTTACTGGCTGGCAGGATTTTTTGTTGTTGGAACCAACAATTTTATTTTTATTTTTTATTACAACACACACACAGAGCCCCATCCACAGTTTTTATCTTTTTGGTTTTTTCCATGTGAGGAAAACCTTATTGGTTTGTACTAGTTGCACTTGAACAACTAGTAAAGGTTGAGTCTGACAGCCTTCATCAGAAGTAAAGACTACTTTAATGGTTTTCTGAAGGTCCTTATTACTTCCCCCCCCAACTGAATGTCATGTAACTAAGTAATGTGTACCTTTCCATTAAAAGATACGGGAACTTCATGTCAATGAGTCCCAATACCAATATGTCATAAAACTGCTGGTGAAAGTAAATTGGTGGCTCTTAAATAGCCATAAATTGCTTGTAAAGCAAGAAGTGTGTTCTTGTTTGGTTTTTAACCACTGGAAGGGAGTCATAAACCTGCTGTGTGATTTCTAAGGTGGAAATGCTAGAGAAAGAACAACTAATAACAAAAATGGATTCTTGGTATTACCAGACTTGTGAGGTTCTGTTATTGTTTTCATTATGCTAAGTGTCTTTCTAAAAACAGCAGCTTGAAGATCTCAGCTCTCATTTACTTGAAACAAAATAACGTTTAAAAAAGTCACCTTTGCCTTCACAATGGAACCAAAGCTCAAAAATAAGGGTGCGCCTTCACTGTCATGCTCCATTTTGCCGCAGGTGGTCTCATCTCCCATGGGCTGCACTTCATCAATACTAATTTGCTGCTGGACTCCTTCTGTGGTGATGCTGCTACCTCTTGCCAAAAGGGATTGCAGGCACTATTGAAAGGATACTTCATTGAAAAGATAATTCACTCCAGGGTTTCCTCCAGACAGATGATACGGGTATAAAATTTGCCAAATCGGACTCTTCCAGCTGGGACAGTCTTGTTATCCAAGCAGGGCTAGTGCCTCTACATTGTGCCATAGGGCAAGCAGCATATGCTCGGTAACTGGCTATAAACCTTCTGGCAAGGCATGATACATCAGTCTTAGTATTTCAGAAATGTGGATACTTCTTGCAGGGTTGTAAGAAAAGAAAGGGAGGGATGAAAAAATAAACCACCCCACAAACCCTCATGATGTTTTAGAGCTATATTTCATATGAATGTAAAGCAGATCTTGGGCACGTGCTATCCAGTGTTCCAGCCCCGAGCACTGTGGATATGAGCCCATCCAAACTAGTTGGTCTCTTGCAACCTTAAATTCAATGATATGTCTGGGTAAGGATACATACATGAGGTCATACAGATTTAATGATGGTGTTAATGTAAGGCAAGGGGGAACAACAAAGACTAGCCCTTACACTACTCAGGGAAAGCTGTCTTTGAAGGGAATAGAACTGTTACTGGTAAAACCTATAGAGCTGTGTTGATTCTCACTATTTCCCATTGTGCTGCTAAACTCGTGTGAGCAGAACAAACTGTTCCATTGCCATTTTTAATTAAAATTTTCATTGAATGTAATGTGAAATTATGCTACTTTGCAGACGCAAATAGCAGCACAGTGACTGTAGCTGCTACAAGGATTGTGCAGGAGATCAGAGAGACAATGGAAGAAGAGAGGGGGTTGACTTAGTACAAGATAAAAGCATATGGAAATGGTGACTTCTATAAAGAACATAAATGGAGGAGAGCAACTGCCTGTCTCATTGTGCAAGAACCAGAAGGTATTAAATGAAAAAGGAGCATATTAAAAATTGAATAGTAAGACACTTTTTCACACTGAGTAATTAAAGAGGATTTAATGTTTGTTTCATGGAATTCATTGCTCTCCTGAAGCAATAATTCAGCAGCAATTTGTAATTAAAGAGATTGTTTTATTTACTTGGGCCACCAGAGTATTTGGTATTGTGCTGATAAATAGATTGTATCCATAGTTTGCTTAGAAAACTGTTGTGAAGACTAAACTGAAGTTTTTAGCTATAAAGTATCATGTGTGCTGAAACTGGAGTACAGAGGTAAGGAAGAGAGGAGCTGTGTGAGCAAACAGTGTTTGTGGCATGAAGGGCGTAGCAGGGAGTAGGGGCTCAGGTGTTGACAGAGTCAGATTTGTGAGGCAGCTTGGCAAGGGAGGACAGAGGTTTTCAATGAGCTGTGTAGGGAGTTGGAGTCTGAAATTGTTCCCAAACAGGGGGAATGTGACCTTCACTGAGTGCGAGAAGAGTTTATTATAACTGCAGGTAGTAGGGAAGTTGAGAGGAGTCACGGTTGCAAAAAAGGACACACTAATTAAAGTAATTTAGCAAGTGCAACTAAAGTGTAGAGAGTAGCAAAGATGGTCTGGCAATTGTTATCTATAGTAAGCATGTAAAATAGTGACATTTTATCACAGTACTGTTAGAGTTACATCTAGACTCTGGGATTGATACATTTAAGGACCTATTATTCTCTTAAGAGTATTATATGTAATAACATCACAGAAAAGGAAGAGAAATGTGCTTGAATGTAAGGCCTCAAGAGAAGGTAAAAGAAAATGAGGCATTTATACTGAGACTCATGTCAAGGAAACTAGTGCTGTTCAAAAAGACCTGGAGTCATGTTTGGGTATATAAAGCTAAGACAGAACTCCTGCTCCATTTTACATAAGGGTGAGATCTTGCTCCTTTAGAGTAGCACTCAATAGTGCATTACTGATTCCTTTGTCTGATACCAGGGTAGGCTGAGTTGAATTTACATTTCTCTCTGAGCCACATGTGAAGTCAGTGCAGAAGAGTATTGGTGAAGCACTTTATTTAGTGTAAATATGCTTTTTCATATGATGTCATTCACAGCTGGTTCACTGATGGCTTCCCTGCTCCAAGAGAAAGAGGGTATGAAAGTACTGGTTGCCTTGAGTTACATAAAATGTAGTAATTTGTAGCCTGAGTCCCTAGACAAATGAATAAATAAGTTAGTGGCTGGCAAGCTGTCCTAATTGTAAAGCTGTGAGAACACAGTGCAGCTGCTGACAGCAATTTTAGTTCTGCCCTAACACTTGCTCTCTGATGAATCAGGACTAAACATCTTCCACATACCTCCTCTCCAGTGCACAGCTTGCTCAGCACTCGCACTTCCAAATGCAGAGTCTGGGCAATCATGCCCAGCTGCTACAGTGTGGTCTGTGGTGGGATTATGCCTCTAACTTTGCCTCTCAGAACATCTGTATTGTGCTCTGGACTGTTCACATTTTTGAGTGGCCAGGCTGGATAAGTAGCTTAATTATACATCCTTTTATGATTTTATTATGTGCTTTTGTGCTGCGGTGTATCTAGGCAGGCTGGCTTAGCCTGTAGTTCAGCAGCACAGACTACCATTGCAGCTCCAGTAAGCAGTAAAGGCCAGCTCCCTGACCTCTGTGTCCTTGCCCTCCCGTTTGCCGTGCCCTGCACCAGACAGCTGGCTGGACAGCTGTTTTGTAGGGCAGCACACTGTACTTACTGGGGTTAAAGGTCACCCTGCATAAAAACATAGGGTACTTATCAGCCAAATTTTCCTGTTGTGTGAGTCACAAGGTGGTCACATAAGCATGCTGGAGTACTGTTGCTTGTGGCGATGGGGAATGTGTATGCATCTGAGTAACAGAAGGGAAACTGGAGAGGCATGGTCAGTACTGTATCCAATGTGGATGCTGACATTTTGGTGTGGCAGAGAGAAGGAAGGGGAAATTCCTGCCGTTGCCTGGCCCCTTCTGATGTGGCAGGGTAGGAGGATGTGGTGTGACAGAGCAGGGCATCGTGTGCTATGTGGTGCTTTAAGTGCACATCTTTCTGCTGCCAGCTGTATACAAGTGCTTAGATTAACGCTGGCTGAAAGAATTAATGGTTTTCTGCAGAATAGCTGCTCCTATGTTTATGTTTACACCCTTTATTTAACTCTTCCTATCATTATTTCTCTTTTTTGAATAGTAAAGTACTGGGTCTGGCTCTGCTCTTGTTGTCCTGCTATCCCACTGCATTAAAAAGTTGAACCATCTGGTGAAGGGGAAGGTGGGAGTAGACTTCTTACCACTCTGTAGTATGCTGCTCAGGAGGCTCCGGTTAGTTCAGGAGTGGTGTGAAACAGACCCCAGAATTGGGCAAGGTTGGCAGCTTCTCTCATGATCCCTTTCCTACCATATCTGCCATGCTCATGTGTGAATCTGGTCTATGATCTCTCTTTTCTTCTTTTAAGCCGGGCCTCAGGATGTCTTGGTGCCCCAACATGGGCTTGGGGAGAAATTAAAACATTGGATTAAGTGTCAAGAATTGTCAGCCCTCTTCCCATGCTGTTTTGCTGGAGCAGACAGGCAAAGATGTCCATGCCATGTCCTCAGACTATGCTCACTGTATTTTTAGACTGTGCTGTAAGCACTTTTCATTTTGCATCTTATGAAATTCCCCTCTTTCCTCAAATTGGGTTACTTAAAACTTTGAATTCCCTGTCCTTACTGCCTTCTGTGACACAGTTTTTAACACAATTAATAAATTTAAATTAACTCATGTGCTGGTCCTGCAAAGATACCACCACTTAACATTATCATTGTACGTTAAGCAAGGTTATAATAAATTAACTACATTTCCATTCTCTTGGGGTTTGTGTGTGCTCATCATTATTTTATGTTATGGAAATTAAATAATTCTTCCCTAAGTTGTAGTTAATGTGAACACTAGTTCAAAATTAGGGTTGCAATATAACGATTAAAGACAACTAAAGGAAAACTGCAAAGACTAGAGTAGCTCCTGCTTTCTTATGTTCCACACTCCTTGAATTGTCTATTTCTTGATTATGGAAGAGAACGACTGCCGCCTTCGGTCAGCCTTGGCTTTAAATAAAGTTGCCAGACACTGCAGACAAGTGGCTTGAAAGTGAAGCATGGAGGCAGAGCTAGGATTTTTCAGAAGAGGATGTACAGCCAGGAAAGCAAGGGATCAGTCTGGGATGCTACAGACTTCAAGACTACTTTTGATGCTTAGTAGATGGGATTCACAGGGCTTAAAAAATGATTCTTGGTGGTTTGGGGAAGATCATCTGTGAATTCAGCACCAGGTTTTCTCTCAGTTTGTCTCCCATGTTCTTGAAGCATTTGGCTGCTACTTCACCATTTGTTAGTGTGTTTGTGATACTGACCTCTTCTAAGTGGTACATTTCAGGTTCTGATTATCTCTCTTCTTAAAAATATTTTATTGCTGCCAAAATTTGAGGGCTTTTTTGTCTTAACTCAAACTTTCAAATATTAAAACCATTCTTGCCCAAGTAGAATAGCAAATAGTGTAAGATAATTATTATCTATTAATAGTGAAAGTTGCATTTACTTCTCAAATTTGTAATGGTGCTTGTCATTATTTCATCTGTGATACTGGATTTAAAAGCTGAGCAGAAGGGAAAAACAGCAAAAACATTTATTTTCCTTGCTTTCACAACGTATTCTGCTGTTTCCATTGCTTTTATTGTGTAGGTTTGGTGTTTGCTTCCTTTATATGCCTTAGTGGTTACTTATGCAATTTTTGCCTTGTACTTTTTACCTCTGTATTGCTTTCTCTTTTCTGTTTCAAAGATGTTCATTTTGTTATCCAAACTATGCTTTTGTTTGACCTGTTACGTATTTGCAGTATGCAAGTGACATGAGCAATGCTTGCTTAGGCTGTAGTAACTTCATGAAACGCATTACAAGCAAGTATTTATTCATGAAGAGTTACTGTCAAATTCAGAACAAAATCTCCATTCATATGTGGATGTGAATTTTTGGATCTTCAGTAAATGCAGATATCCACCAAGTTCTACTCTTATTTTCTTATTCTTTCTTATTTATAAAATGCTAATTTAGAAGGATACCCTTCTTATTCCCATTTCTGCTGTCTTTAGAGTTGTTAGCTGTTCTGCATGTGTAGCACTAACAAACGGTGTTTGCCAAATTCACACTGAATCCATACAGATTTGGTCCAGTGGGAGCTCCCCAGGATGCCTTTTGTAGCAGGTGGCTCTTGTCCACAGGAGACTGCAAACTGCAGACTCAGTAGTCCAAAACTATTTGGTATCCTTCCCTATTTTAGTCTCTACCAAAAGAAAGAAACTTGAGTATGACGACTTCTCTACAGGTTGCTAGTCACAATCAACCCATATCAAAATACCTGAATCACTGAAGGGTAGTGGCATAAGCTTTTATTTTATACCCGGCAATGAATGAATTAGCATGCAAGTCCTTACTCCTCTCTTCTCCCTCATCTTTATGTTGTTACACAGTTTTATGCTACATATGATTACCTTTCGTTTTATAGGTACATGGACTGTGTGCATCTGCTCAAGGAGACACAGAGTTACAGAGGAGGATTAGCTTCCACATTGCTGAATATTTGTCCCTTATAGGCATTTAACTACATTGTTTTCTGTGTTAATAAGTTGTCCAATAATGTACTTTCATGCTCTTTAGAGAAAGCTGAACTGAGTATTTTCTTCAGAGGTAAATATTTTGTAAGTTAATGGGGCAGCTTGTCATAATGCTATTCCGAATTTTTTTTTTTCTCTCCATTTTCTTTGCTGAGAGCTGAAAGCTATAAACTAACCTGGGACAAGATGGTGCTTGCCTAATGCTGCATTTGTATGGCTATCTATCAAAATGCTTTTATGGAAAGATTTCCCCTGTACCTACATGGAAACAAATTTTTGATTGGCAGAATAGTTTTTGTGATATTTGGGTATAACATCATATGTACGTCCAGGACAGCAAGGTGGGCATCACTGGACTATTGTTAGGCTCAAAAGAAGCAAGCAGTGGCCCATGGCTGAATAGATGTTGGCAGTGGCCTCAGCAAGAACATGTACACGGTGCTGGTGGAGGTGAGAAACTTGCCAGTTCCCCTACTGCTTTTTGGCATGATACTATAGTAGTTGTTAGTGTAGCCATAGATATATAGTAACCCAGTGTTCAGTATAGCCTCTGTCTTCTCCTACTTCAGTGTCTCATCAGGGTGGGTACACACCAACCTGCTCTGGCAGAACACAGAGCCCATGCTGCAATGGAGATCTTTCTGGTAACTTCAGTATGCTACATGCTTTGCAGTTCATGTATGTCCACATAATTCCACTCATTCTGTTTTACTGATAGTGTGATGGGCCCTTCTGTTTTACTGACTGGTGACCAGCATTTGCTGGTTCAGGCATGCTTTGTTTTTCATTTCCCTGAAGCTCAAGAAGCTGGCAGATGAAAAAAACATGTGTATGTGACAGTTAAATTTTGTCATGGATTTCTCCAGAGCAGTCAATTAATGCAGCAGCTTACGTAGTCCCAGTTACTTACAGATTAAATCGTCTAAGATCAGGCCCTGAAGCAGGCTGAAATTGTGACTTTCAGACAGGAAATATTCAGTGCAAGGTGCTGCAGAAACTGTGCTTTGAAATACTTAATGCTATCACTTATGGTTAGTTATTTAAATACTTTCCAACTAATGAGTATAGTTTGGTTAGTTGATGCTTCTTGGTAAATTTGGGTTTCTGGCTTTTTTAGTTGTGTTCTTGCTGCTCTGATGACAGCCCTTTTGCATGAAAAATAGTACACAAATTTCCTGTCCCTGTTTCTTTGTAGTGTGCTTGGAATACTGAAGGATAATATATTAAACTTTTAAAAACAAAAACCACACCAAAAACCAACCTTCATTCTAACAAGCATCTTGTAGCAGTTTTTCTAAAGTTTCAGTGATACAACAAATGATGACTGGGAAATAGGGAAAGGGGAGGAACATAAATGAGTAAGTAAATGTACTTCTTCAGGATGCAAAAGGGAAAATAAAATTAAGGATGAGATGAGGTTTGAATATGTTGTTACAAACTTTGCTTGTCTTCCTATCTCAACTATGAGAGCCCTGCAACTCCTGCTTAGATGATGGCAAGGTTTATCACCCAAAACGGAAGTACAAAACGTGAAGAAACAGCAAACCTTTCCCAGAAGACTGATCTATAACAGTGTAATATCAAAGGTGTGTGGTTGCTGTGCACAAACTCAGTGTGTGCTGCACAGATTGAATTATGCTGCACAGTTGAGCAGTTTCTTCAGGGAAAAGGTGAAACAACACTAATCTAGTTCTGGAAAGATCAATACCCGTAAAGGTTCCGCATCTGCTTTAGCAGACTAAAAATCCGGTCTGAGGCAGATGACTTAATGCTACAGGAAAGCAACATTCAGCATGAGAAGAAATGGAAACAGCTAATACAAGTTGGTCTAAGAAGATAATAACCTGTCATAAAAATTGTCTTATGCATACATGTTGGCCATCATGACTAGGACAACATTGCTAGGTGAAAAACAAATGTTATCTGGAGGATTTTAACGTTTTGTTCCTCTAGAACTGGAAAAGAGTGGGACAGTGAGCGGCTGTTGTGATATCCACAGGGGAGCTGGAAGGCTGTCTTTGGGTAAAAATGGAGATTAGAGGTCCAGGTTGGAAAGACACTGGGTCAGTTTTTCTCTGCAAGATTTGTCAGCTGTGCACATTGAACATAACTGAGGAGAAACCAGTTCTGTTGATCAGACCACAGGGGAGGGTGAAGCAGCAGCAACATCTGGTTCTTCTGTGTGCTCTTCCCATGAGCTTTCCAGATAGTAGTACCTCTTTGCAGGGCAAGATTTGGCAGCGCTAATAGATCTCTGATGTCTTATCAGAGCTTTATTTCACGTAGTTCTCAAAGCACTCGGAAGAGAACAGTTGCATAACCATTAAAGAGAAGCAACGTAACCTAGATGGAATTACCAAAACACCTATTATATTATGCACTTTTCTGGTCTACTTATATAAACATGCTTTATTATTTATAAAACTGCATCGCTTCAAAATTTAGTACTCTGTTTCCTTTCCTTTTTTCTGCACTACTAAATTTTGCTCTTAAGACTTTGAGCTGCATTTTTGAGCATACAGATTTAGGACAGGACTGGTCTCAAATGGCACTGTAACATTAAATATTAAATAACTGATTCAAATTGCAGCCAAGAGGAAAATCAGATGACAGTCAAATCTTAAGCCAGAAAATTGAAGAGGAAAGCAATAAAGATTTCTCAGTTTATGCCTTCCTCAAGTAACTTCTGCTTAACCATAGTGCAGGAACCATTGACCATTTGCATGGTTGCTCCAGTCTAACTCAACACCAGTACCATGACAAAAAGGGCAAGAAGATTTTTTTTTTTTTTTAATTAACACTCTATATATCCACTTGCATCTGCCAGGCTTTGCAGAAATGCAGCAAATTTTCATTACCAAAATCTTGGGATGCAGCAAATTGGAGGAGTGGGTCTACTGCCATCAAACATGTTGTCACACTTGCAGCTTTGTATGAGACTAGTTTCAGGAATGAAGATAAGTAAAAATTTAGTGGAGGGTACAGAGTGTTTGAAGCAGAGTTGCACTTCTATCTGGTTTCTGAACCAATTGAAGGTATGCCATGGGGCTGTCCTACACACTAATTGTGTTTCTGATGTGCTCGATGTTTGGGTTTTCAGTGTACAGGGTCTGTCATGATCTAAGGATATACAGATGCAGGTTTTAATAAAGGTCTTTGTTTATTTTAAAAGAGCTTTATTAGGTGAAGGAGATTGTAAGATTGGAACTTAAAGTAGAAATTCTTTAGGAGAACTCTCTGAAAATTTGCAAGGGAGAACATACACTCATGCATACCAGCCCAAATGCTGATAGTATGCCACCTGGGTTATCAAATTAGCTTGACCCTGTCTTATTTTGAGTCCTGCCTGGAAAGGAGTTGGAAGTCTGATTTTCTAAATTCCTTAAAAAGCTGATGTCTCCAAAGAAGGTGGCAATTTGTTGCTTTACTCTTCTTGGTAGTGACACAGGCTGTGAAATATTGATAGTCATTCACCACAATTCCCTAACAGCCCTGTGGGATAGCAGGGCTCGCTGCTTGTGTATGTAAGGGCTTCGATCAGGGAAGCCAAAAAGACTGCTCAGAGTCAATCACAGTAGCACCTCAATTGTCCTGTGCCTGATATAAAAGCACAGTTTTGTGCAACTTAACTACTCTAAGAATGAAGTTTTAGTACTATAAGATCAACACCTGTGATAAAATACAAAAGGTCTTACGTTTGAATTTGTGAGACCATTAAATGTTTGAGGTGCATCCAAGTAGTCCTCGGATGGATTAAGTGTTCTTTTTCTGTGCTCTGTTATGTGTTTTTTACATGGTTTATTGCCTAAAAAAATATTATCTTTGAGGAGGTGGTTGTTTTAGGGGAGGAAGGTTGCTGTTCGTTTGTTGGTGTTTGGGGGTTTTTTTTAACCTAAAATGGGGGCTATGATAGGTTAGCAGACACCATTGCAAATATTAAGTAGTTGATCTAAAAGTTCAGAGTCTGTTGATTTTGGGATCATCCTCTAAATAGCTCTCCTTAGACATAACCATCTAGAAAGAATATGTACCTCTGGCTGTATCAGGAGCAGCATTCATTGGATTAAGTCCCCTTGAGTGAACCAGAAAGTTGAAGGCTCTGGTACTGTGTTTGGGGGAGCAGAAAAATGCAGTGGGAGGCTACAACATGGACTGCTTTAAGTCACAGTGGCCACATGGCGAACTTGGCAATGCTTCCTGCTTAAAAGAAATAAATATGCAGGATTGTTTAAACTCAGCCTCAGAAATGCTCCTTTGAGCACTCTCACAGTGAACGTACTCTTCACAGCCACAGGAAATCATTGCAGCAAAACCAGTTTTCAGACTCAGCTAACGATTGCCATAGCCCAGCTACGTGCTTGCCCAGTTCAGTCAGATGGCCGCCATTAAAATGAAGGGAGAATGAGCTGCATGATGGCAGTTCAGGCCTTCTCATCTTCTCCAGAACCAAGGCCTGCACCTGTGGAGTTTGCATTAGGCTTGGCTTTCAGCCCAAAGCCTGAGCCCAGTGGTCTGTCAGCCACTGCCAGGAGTTGAGCAGCAGGTGACTGAGAACAGCAAAGCTGAAATTCTGCTGAAGTGAATTTCCGTGGGAAAAACTTCAGGAGTCTGCAGTTTCTCTGAAAATAGTTTTCAGCGCCAGAAAGCCAGTTTCTTCGACTGCAGGCAATGTGGTAAGCCCATGGCTAGTTGCCAAATATGAGGGGGGTTTTAATGTTAACTGTTTTGAAGTGTGGCATTCTTAATATTGCTGTTTGTGGCCCTCACTGTAGCAAATCAGTGGTGAAAGCATCTTGTAAATAACAGCTACAATTATGGAAGTTGTATTTTTAACATTGTGTGTTTATTATGTTTCAAGTTTGCTTCTTGAAAGTCGCTTGGGTAGTTTCGGATCCTTGCACACCATTGCTGGGCAGCAAGCGCTGCTTTGGTATCAGAACTGTAAGGGGCATGTGCTTGTGGTAGGGAGGGCTGTGTGCTGCCGGGGGTGTGCTGCAAAGCTGGGGGCTCTGCAGGAGTGCCTGTGTTCACAGCCCAGCTGGACGGTCTTCCTGCAGAAGAAAGGGAAAACTGCAGGAGCAGGGAGGCCTTGTGCCTCTTCAGCCTTACTCTTGAGAGAAGCGGCCCTTTTCGTGGGAGAGTGGCCATGCTGAGCTCGCTCTGCTAGACAGCAGGTCCATGGGGAGGCTGTCGTCTTTCTGACACAGAGCATGAACCTCATGTGGTGGGCTCTGCAAAATACGTGCGTGTGTGTATGGATAGGGGGATGCTTTGCTTGAATGTTGCTTGAATAATTTGTTTGAATTAGCTGAAGTTTAATTTCACATTTCAGAACAGAAATTTGGAGGGAAATTTTAAGAACAAAATTCATCAATGTGTTGAAGGGAACTTGGTTAGACTTTTGCATTAAATCCTTGAAATTCTTGCTCACGTGTGCACTTAGTTTTTGTTGAATTGGACACAACGGGGTATACCAGATTCGTTGGCAGAGGCTTTCCAACTTTTCTATCTTCTTAGTGTTCTGTATCATCCATCCTTAAAATTTCATTAGCAGCTCAAAGTTAAAAAGCTTGAGAGGTTAAGAAACTGTCTGTGCTCTGGATCAGGAATGCACTCACATGTTGAACAAGAGCAGTCAGATCTGTTGCTGCACTCTTGAGGGCCTCTAGAGCATTTGTTTTAAGACTACATTAGAAAACAAATTCTTTTTTTGTTACTGAAGAGTCAGATTTTAGTTTGACTCTGCAGTATGTCACGTCCATATTTGAAACATAACTGGCTTGGTAAGCACCAACACAACCTCAAGGATTTGCCAGAAGGGCTGGACCTTATGTAAACAGGTTTGGTCTCCCTCATCCTGAGCTTGAGCAGATCAGATACAAGCCTGGTTCAGTCTGGAAGTCTTGTAGGCATGTTAGTGCAGGACTGGAGGTGTGATGGTCGGAGGCTGTCTTGGGCTTAGCAACCATGACATGATAGAATTCTTAACTCTGAGTGAAGTACGGAGAGGGTTCAGCAAAACTGCTACCATGGACTTCTGGAGGGCAGACTTCGGCCTGTTCAGGTCACTGGTTGAGAGAGTTCCTTGGAAGACAGTCCTGAAGGGCAAAAGGGTCCAGGAAGGCTGGACAGTCTTCAAGAAGGAAATCTTAAAGGCGCAGGAGCAGGCGGTCCCCATGTGCTGTAAGAAGAGCTGGCAGGGAAGACAACCGGCCTGGCTGAACAGAGAGATTTTGCTGTGACTCAGGGAAAAGAGGAGAGCTTACCAGCTCTGGAAGAAGGGGCAGGCAGCTCAAGAAGAGTACAAGGATCTCATTAGGCTGTGCAGAGACGGAATTAGAAAGACAAAAGGCCAGCTAGAACTCAGTCTGGTCACAGTTGTAAAGGATAACAAGAAGTGCTTCTACAAATATATTAACAACAAAAAAGAGAGGCAAGGAGAATCTCCATCCCTTATTGGATATGGCAGGGAACATTGTCACCAACGATGAGGACAAGCGGAGGTACTTAATGCTGCCTTTGCTGCCTTTTCTCTTTACTGAGAGAGCTGGCGGAGGAGCTTGCCAAGCCACTCTCCATCATTCCTCA